>NC_133356.1:13937709-14037709 GCF_030506205.2 Paramisgurnus dabryanus
AAAAACTATTTTTTGGTAGGTTTAAAGTCACAAAGGAAACAGAATTTGCAATTTTCATTATTTTCCTATTGTGACGTACTGTTTATCCAAGTGAAACACAAAACCCAGGAGCTCCGCCCTTGTGCCATAACTCTTGACCGGAAGAAAAGTTGTTTCGAGAAGAGTTGGAGGTTAATGTTTTTAATTAAAGATTTTGAACGCACATGCTTTTTTTTATAATGAAGTGCACACATAAATAATGTATAAAACAGTATTTTTTATAAAAAATAAGAATTGTCGTCGGAGCCGATGGTGTATTGGGCAGCGCTCCGACATGTGGTGTTTTCGCACTTTCAACGACCGGAGTTCGATTCCCGGCTCGTGGTCATTTGCCGATCCCATACCCCTCTCTCCTTCTTGTACTTTCCTGTCCTCTCCTTATTCACTGTTAAAAATAAAGGCAAAATGGCCAAAAAAAATAAGAATTGTCAAAGTCGATTTCATGGTGACTTTAATCAAACAATAATAAGACTATATAGTAGGTGAAAAGCAGTAGGCAAGTATGTCCGAATTCATAGTATTCGAAAAACACTAGGCGGAAATTATCCAGATGACCTAATACTTCCAGCAAGATCTCGAAATGTACATTCGATGGACACTTTACTATCCCGTGAGCCACCGGGAGAGGAGTTATCCAACGAAGAAGAATGAGAGACATTGTTTTATTAAAAAGTGTCCGAAAGTGGTAATGCGGCCATATTCAAATGCAAATACATATATTAGGGGCAGTTGACATTTCGTCTCTAAGACCGCATCGCTTTCCTCCTCCTTTTCCAGTGCGCCTTCGACGCAGCAATTTGAAAAGTTTCAACTCGCTGCAGCGCTGACACGCCTGGAACCGCGACACTCTCTTTGAGTGCGTTTGCTGCATGTCTGCATTTAAAATGACTTAGAAGCGCGTGCAAAAGATGTGAAATGTGAAACAGCTCTCCCCTGTGGTTTAATTGCACTTGTTTAAGTCATTCCAATTAATGACTAACTTATTGTTATGACAACGTACACTATGTCAAGTGATGTAGATATGCGATTTTGGACGCAGCATTACTGAAACATCGATGGCATCGTAATTACAATATGATGTTTACTGAGTGCTAATTGGACGGTCTTTGTTACATACATTTGCATACTGAATTGCTTTTTTTATCTGTCATCAGATGACAAAAATGGCAGACAAAATTCTTTATTTAATCCATTTATTTCTGTTCATGCCTTTCAAGCACTGGCTTTGCGAATCTTGTTTGTTGTCTAATGTACTGACATTCATACTTGTGGCTAAACATTTTTGTCTCTTTTTTTTAGGTTGAGATTGTATCATGTTCAGACACACATTTGTACCTGTGGACCATGAAGGGGCAGCTGCTGGCCTCCATCAATGCTTCATGCGCGCCCGATGCCAACATTCTATGCTGCTGCTTTACGCAGAAGCACGAGTGGGACCCACGCAACGTGATCATCACCGGCTGCGCAGACGGCATTGTCAGGGTACGATCCGAACTTCAGAACCGGCCTGAGATGATCTGTGTTGTGAACTTTATAATGAGAGCGTTTTAAATGAGAAGTCTTCTCCAAAGACTACACCTTTGTGTTTAAGCAATAAATCTTTCCGCTAGCGTTTCCCGCTTAATAGTCAGGTAATATAGCTGCAAAATATTAAAATATGGTAACTGGGATATTGAAATGGGGCTCACAGGCTTGGTTCCGGAGTCCCTCAGAAGCATTAATAGTTACATGTGCTCACTTTAGATGAGGTAAGAGCAGTTATTAAATCAAAATGCTGCTTAAATTAGGCTTCAATTGGAGCCCAGACCTGCGACATCAGTGGCCGGCAGATTTGATTTATGAATATAGCTTCAATTGCATTCGATTTTTTTCTTCCTCTTTTTTTCATTAGCTGTGTGGTTCTGTTGCAGATATGGAAGACTGAATATACTAGAGTACAATTACCTGGACACGAGAAGAGCTCAATGTCTCAAGGGCATGTTTCGCCATCAGCTCCTGAACAAGCAGGTAACACTAATACACTTCACCTTAAGTTGGAACTGAGATCGAGCATAAATGCGTGGATTTGTAGATGTTGCCCCAGGCCACGAGACTCTTATAACCACAAGCTTCCTTAATGGCTCTAACGTGGACTTTCTCTGAATATTGGAAAACGGCGTGCTTTGCGACAAGAGATAAGAGTCGTTATTTTCTAATATACAAGTAATGTGTGAAATGAAATAGCCAGAACGAATACCAGACATCTTTCAAACATGCCGTGTGCAAATTGGATTGCTTATTTTTTAAGCGTGACGGTGCGGGCACACGGCCAGAGGTTTGGTTTTGAGCCATCCGAAGGAAAGTTCATAATGATGCACGGTTTCGTGCGACGCATTAGGGCTAGCTGCGAGGAATTACAGGGCAAAGTTATTAAACATACAGCCAGTAAACACTGATAAGCAATTTTGCTGATGTAGGCACGCAATTTAGAAAGCAATAATAACCAAATCCAATTTGGTACACATTGGTTACAGCACAGCGTCGGCGCGTGTAAGTATCAATGCGTTCAAATTAAATTGGGGGAACTCGTAACTGTGAAGGCTTTATATTAGATGTATTTCTCTCAATTTAGCAACGTGCTGACCATAAATAATCTGCCTGTCTCATATCTCACTCTTCTTTTTGTTTTTGCTTTTCATAGATGCCGCCTCGTGGAAGTGGGAAAGACATCTGGTGCTCTGTCGAGAGTTAAACCGCAATGCGTCCTCTCGTCGGCGTGGCAAAAATAACCCTGCGATTACTGCTCTTGGCATATCCAGGTATTGACAACAGCCTAAAACATGTTTTGATACATCCTTCCCATCTTGAATTGATTCATGGTTTAACTCTGTCTGGGCCTGTAAGGTTACAGCGGATCAGAGTGGTGTGGTCATTCAGTTAGTGACCATTGAAAATATAATTCATCAATTTGCGTATTACTGATTTTCTAATGTTACATAATGAGGTTTGTAATTTCAGAACGCATGGCACACTGCTGGTAGGTGATGCCTGGGGTAGGGTGCACGGCTGGTCTTGCGAGAACTGAAAACAGACCGCCGATCAATCGTCTGTCAGCCAGCGTTTCAGACGGCCACATGCCAACACCGTCTAGCTTAAGTGCTGCCTACGTGTGCACTTCACGCTCACCACTTCCAGCAGGACTGCTGACTTCAGGAGAGGCGCTCCCGGGTATGGTGAATTACAGGGGTGACGCATTCGTTCTTGGACAGGGTGAGGCTCGCTGGCCGGGGCCGGAAACACAACCCTGCTTATTTAAGAAATGCAAGTTGATGCTTGACTTTCATTGTATAGTAGCTCTTTCTCTCAGTCGACTGTCAGAAAGTCAAAGTAATGTTTATTTTATAAACACAGCTTTTCTGGAGTTTCAAAGTTTCATATTTGTTGTAAATGGTTTAACTCAAAGCAGCAGGGCTCTGCTTACTCTACTAGTGTGGGTTACACGCTGTAAGGATGTTTGAAAACATGTTGCGTAGGCGATATTTTGTAATAGATTTTTTTCAAGATAATCAAGCTGATTTTATTGGTTAAACCTAATATTCTTTAATTAGATATGAATAAAACTGTTTACACTTACTGCGGCGCTATTTCTATCTTGAAATAACATTTATTTTAAACACAAGGGAAAACTCCACATCTAAAGGGCTGAATCAACCCTCCCCAACCAATTACAGAAGGAGTTTCCATTGGCAATGTGCCCCGCATTCCCATCAGGGAGGGAAGAGCTGCATTTTGAAAACTTGCACATTCCATGATCAGGAGCATTCTGGAATAAATACTACTAAATGATGGTGTAATAATTATTATTATTATAAAAATGTGCCAGGACCCTGTGGTCTGGATGTAATAATCTTTAAAAAAGTGTATATAAAACAACACAGCTTTGACAGTTGATTATAAAACTTCTATTGTTTTGCAGTGCGGTAAAGAGATGGAAAGAAAAAAAATTTTCATAGAAAACACGTTATTGCGGATGCACTGATGTATTGGCATCAGGAAATATAGGCAAATTTTCCCACTGTGTGACATCGGCCAATTGTTTCAAAACATGGCAGATTATTTTCTGGCAATGAAAAGGGGCAGAAAAATGCATCTGAACTCACACTATGTGATTAGATTGAATTGCGTGACAATGTATGTTCTGTACAAGCATAATAATTTAAAACAATGAGTAAAAAGCAAAACTATCTGTATTGGTAGATGCCATCCTAAGTAATCGAATATCAGTATCAGCACAAAAATTTGGTATCAGTGCATATCTACTGTGTAGGGCTTTCAAATGATTAGTCGCGATTAATCGGATACAAAATAAAAGTTTGTGTTTGCATAATATGTGTGTGTAATTATTATGTATATAGAAATATACACATTCATGTTTGTATTTAACAAATATTTACTTTTGTGTGTGTGTATATATATTTATGTATATTTGCATATATTTTATATTACATGTCATTTTAAAGGAACACACCACCGTTTTTCAATATTTTACTATGTTCTTACCTCAACTTTGATGAATTAATACATACCTATTTTTTTCAACACATGCACTTAGTCTTTGTACAGCGCGTTGTGAATGTGTTAATTTTTAGCCTAGCCCCATTCATTCCTTGGGATCCAAACTCTTTAAATAGGGAAAACATGAAAGTGTTTGGTGGCTTCTAAATTCATCCCTGTTTGGATCCTAAGGAATGAATGGGGCTAGGCTAAATGCTAACACATTCACAAGGCGCTGTACAAAGATTAAGTGCACGCATTGAAAAAAGATAGGTATGTATTTATTAGTCAAATTTGAGGTAAGAACATATTAAAATATTGAAAAATGGTGGTGTTTTCCTTTAAAATAATTTATATATATTTTTTTAAATGTTCACATGTATGTATGTGAATTTAAATATACATAATAATTACACATATTATACAAACACAAACTATTATTTTATATGCTATTAATCGCGATTAATCATTTGCCCACAACTAATCTCTACATGTTACATTGTTTTTATCCACTCTGAGTCACATGTCTAAAACATACTGAACATTCTGACATAAGAATCAGATAATGTCATGTGCCAAAGCTTTAGATCTTGAGTATTTGTTAAACTCACTGATGTATATTTATACAAAATTCACAGGCATCTTCAAAATGTTTTTCTAGATGTGTAACATCATCTGTTAAAAATGCCAGTTTACTAATGATTTTTATGATCTAAATAGCATCATTTAGTTATGACCTTGAATGAAGCTTTTGTTTGCACGCAGTCTTGTTAATAAAAGGCAGTGTTTTGACATCCTTAATGAATCATCAGCGTGTATTTATTTTACAGAATTACAAGTGAATGTACAGATTTTAACATGTGGTTTCCTGGCAGTCAAGTAGTTGATGTAATGTTTTTCAAGAGTTGTCCGGGCTACTGCCGGTAGTT
Organism: Paramisgurnus dabryanus; assembly: GCF_030506205.2. Classification (NCBI taxonomy): domain Eukaryota; kingdom Metazoa; phylum Chordata; class Actinopteri; order Cypriniformes; family Cobitidae; genus Paramisgurnus; species Paramisgurnus dabryanus. The sequence continues at coordinate 13,943,211 of NC_133356.1, forward strand.
AAATCCATAGATTGAACACAGACTTCCATTAAGTTTTTCTGTAAACATAATTGCAACATGGACCATGGAAATGCTTTAATTAAGCAGATGTATAAATGCCAGATTTGAAAATAGCAGGCTGTGTACACATTTATTGCACAGTATGACGTTATCAGATGTCATTGCAATATAAAATGACTAATAATGTTTTTAAATAAATATAAATAGAACATTCTGCAATAGCTCCAGGCTGCAAGCACTGACGTGGCAAAAACCAACAACCCCAAAACATTGTCGGGTCCTCCACGGTTCTGCTGTCCAGATGTGTTGTGTAACTTTGCTGTGTACTAAGGGGCTTTTTGGCACATGAGTGCATGAGGCTCAAACATGCAGACAGCAGGGGAAAAGTGCAGATAAGAGCTGTGATTACTGGGAGTCCCACCAGGCCACGCTTCACTTCTCTCTCTAGGGAAGAGGGCTAATTGTTGCTCCCCTCTCCAACCTTAGGCTGCCTCCTTCTAATAGCCGTCATTAAGCGGCATGAATAATCCAATGGTGGGGGCCGGGCCATAAAGAAAACGAGGATGGGAATCTGAGATCAACTATTCCATAAGGTTATATCGCCACTGTGCTCTTGTGTGTATACTATGTGTAAATAGGTGTAATGCTTGTTCTCGCAATGTGGAACGTGAAGAATATGTGGCAAAATATGCATTGCTCTGCTTTGGGATTTGAATAAATAGTTCACGCAAAAATACTGTAAAAGTCACATTATTATATTGAAATGAAATGGGTATGAGTAAAAGTATCAAATTATATTTTTTCTTGGAAAACAGGAGAATTACTGAATGTACATGTAGACTAGCCCATATTCCTTACTATACTACACTCTCAGGAAAAAAAATGGTACAACAGCTGTATGACACCCTTTACTAAAGCCCTAATACCATTTAGGTACAAATGAAACAGTCTTTACACAACTGTCATTAGGCTTCATGTGGCCCGAAAGAAATGACAGACAGATGACGTCAAAGTACCGCGAGAGCGAGTTGAAATTAGACTTCTCCGTATGATTTCTCGAATCGCTCTCGCGGTACTTTTACGTCATCCGCCTGTCAGTTCGAACCAGCCTAATGACAGTTGTGAATCGGAGGCGGAGCTCGCGCGTTGCCGCGGTAACGCGTTTGAACCCGAAATTAACTTACGGTCTGTGTTTGTTTATCGGTATGGCTAGCGACTAAACTGACCTCTGGAACAAATACCTCGTGCAAATAAATATTTTGGTTTCCACAAGACGAGGGGAGACTGTGAGCATGTGCAACAATGTGCTGAGAGATTTGGCATCCAGGTAAGAATATAGACGTATGTTAATTTTACACAGTAAGGTTAGCTCAGTGTAACGTTAGTAGTTGATACACTTTAACTTAGCTATGAATTCAACTAAGGTAATTTAATTGGTTTGTTATCAAAAATAATCTAGAATTACTCTGTTGTTAACGACCCTTTGCTGAAGTATACCGAAAGTTAAAGAGCACCTATTTCATTGCTAAAACAATGTTATTTTGTGTATTTGGCATAATACAATGTGTTTGCGTGTGTTATGGTTAAAAACAAACATTATTTTCCACATGCCATACGTTTTTGTAGCTTTCACTCTCTTCCTGAAACACATGGATTTGAAAAGCTCTGTGTCCCTGATTGGCCAGCTAATCTATATGTTGTGATTGAATACCTTTGATGTCAGCCGGAAATGTGATGCTCCTTACCATGTTTAAAAGATTTGGTTGCTAACAGGAGTTACAGGTTGTGAGTCCGAAGTGGGAGGAATTATGATAATGTCAGCCTTTTCTACATCACCAATCCCAGGAAGTAAACTGTTGCCTACAATCCGTGTGTTTGTTGTAGCCCAAGAAAAGAGATTTACGTTGGAAACAACTTGCAACATCGTTTACTTTAGGGTATGTACCATTTGCATATTGTTAACATGTACTAATACACACTTACACACCAAAGGAAATTTTAAAACGTGAATCGGACAATAGGTGTTTCGTCCACAAACCACAAAAGATTTGTTGCTGTTAAAACCGCCTTTTAGACCTATTTAATGTAACATGTATTGAATTTTACAAGTTATAAGATCTTAACTTTTCCACTCCATCCCCAACAAGAAATTCCTGGCAGTTTTAATTAAAAGTAAAAAAATAACTGAAAAATAAAAATGGCAAAATTGTACAGGCCTAAACATAAAATCATTCATATAACACGTTTCTTAAATAAAACAGTAAATTTTTCATATTCCATACGCCATATATTTCCCACACCAGGATCTTCAATATCCATCTTTAACAAAGTCCAAAACTCAAAAGTCTTTTCCTTAGTGCATACAGTATGTAAATATTTCATGAGACCTTATTCATTGCTTTGTGAGGAGAAAAGACCATCAAGGTCATCTTGAACTGTTATTGCACAGAAGAAGAAAAACACAGAAAAACAACAGCACATGGTTTTGAAACGACATGAGGGCATGTTAAATAATGACAAGATTATATTTTTTGATGAAACAACATGCAACTCCATATAGGAACAATATTATTTTTCAGTTTAAGCATCTGCCTTTAATTGTGTTTTCAAGTGTTGTTGAAAACACATCAGAATTAAGAGCAGCTGAATTTGTCGATGGCTTCATACTCAGCTTGCCCTAATGTGTAAGTCTTTAGTTTGTGGTACACTCTGATCTGGAGCCTTCCCCCTGGAGAAAACCGAACATTCTCCCTTTGTTCTGGGTGTATAGTTGCTGCATCATCCGCACAAAGCTTCACACACGAGAGCACGGAGGCCTCTCTCAGAGAAGATCCGAGAGTAGCAGAACAAACGGCACGCAGCTACAGTCTGAGCCGTCCTGCCGAGCAAAAACAAAGCAGGACGGCAGAAGGTCGTCTTCTTGAGTGTAGATGAGACGAGAGACTTTGATGGAGAGCATAGCTGCGCATTTATGTTCGCCGCTAATGTCTCCGAGTGATCCAGAGCCGGGGGCCGCAGGAGCAACTGCATCTCTCTGTCGTTCATGAGAAGACCCCTCTGCATCTGCTCATTAATATGCACTGTGACCACAACGAAGAGGGGGAGTCGCTCTCTTTAACCTTTGTGCATGCGGCTAATTGTGCTAAGTAGAGCCGCTTAATAGACTGGAAAATAATCACCATATATCTCATGGAGAGAAGCAAATGACCTTCTCAAAAGACAATAGCCATCTCAATTTTAATACATCGGTGATTTTATGATATTAAATGTCAAACCATTTGGGCTCCTCTGAATAATTAAATCAAATAAATTATAGCACCTAGGCAGAACCATCTTGTAGCCTAACCCAATTATAATGCACTGTAAAGCTAATTATTAAGCATGATTACAATTAGTATGATTTTAATAAATGTAACCATTAAAGGGTTCATCACAGTCACTGGCTCTTAACTATGTGTAGGAGACATAAGAGAGAGAAATCCAGCTAGATTGCTAAACTCAAGAACAGACAGTAGGAGAATATAGGATGAGTTCAAACCTCATACTGTGAATGTGCTTATAATAGCTGCACTGCTATGTGCACCACAGCACGGTCTAACCAGACTGTGTTGTTGATGGGTAGTTGACGTGTCCTCTGGTGTGACATCCTATACCTCATTTAAAACTATTTTAAAGAGGATTTTGTTACTTTTATAATTACTGTGCATGCAATTTTTATGATCTAATATTCATTGAGAGACTACGTGGAATTTTTGCACTTATAATAATTCATTTGTCACACCACATGACTGTTTAAATTAACTTGTAAGGGCAAAACACTTTTTTAAATGGGTTGAAAAGTAAATGATAATATACAATACACACTTTCTAATGTAACTTGTTAGTTTTACACACTAAACAAATAATGGGTCAACCCAGTCGCTGCACTTTAAAAAATTATTATTGTTTATTTATTTATTTAATTATTAATAAAAAATTATTTCAACTTAAAAAAAGTTACCTGGTTGCCTTAAAATTTAATTTAAAAAGTTTAGTTGACAATATTTCTACTCAACATTTTTGAGTCAACTGTTTTTATTTTTAAGTCAAATCAACTCAAGATTTTCTACCCAGTCTCACGAGGTTTCGTGATATAGTCACATAATTTTTTTTATCTTTTTTTCGTGATATTATCACGAATTTCCACTTTTTTCGTGATTGTATAACGAAATCATGTTTTCGTGTGATTATCACGTATTGGTTTCTCAACTGCTTTTTCCTATTTCTAAACCATTTTCGCTTCGGTTTAGGGTTAGATTAAGTGCTTGCATTAGAATGTCACTTTATACATTGGTTTATACAACTTTTTCTGATTAATTTTTTTATATTTCGCCTGGCGTTACGGGTTAGAGTTGGATTTGTGTAGGGATGTCATTTTATGTAAATCTAACCCTAAACTGAAGCAACAATGGTAAGAAAATAGGACAAAACAGTTAAGTAACCAATACGTGATAATGACACGAAAACAGGAATTCATTATACGATCACGAAAAAACGCGGAAATAGAATAAAAAATTTATTTAATTTAAAAAGAAATTTCATGAGACTGGGCTGAAATTTTAAGGCAACCAGGTAACTTACTTTTTTAAGTTGAGCCAACAAATCTTATTTTACAGTGTGGATCAGAAAATTTTTATATTTGACCCAACAATGGGTTAAAACAAAAAGCACAGGTTAAAACGCAATGGGTCATGTTCATCCGGTTATTTTCAACCCAGCATTTTATAGATACATTTTATTAAAAAAATAAATCTTGTTGTTATTGGAATAAATGAGTGTACTCTATTCATATTTTTATTTCAAAATAGCAAAATACAGTTCTTACATCATATTGCATAATGAATTGATGAATGTTTGGTTAAATCCATCCGTAATGCCATCCCCTAAGCGTTCTTGTACAATATAAAAACCTGAAATTCATACATAAATGGGTCCAAATATATGTCAGTGTCCAAAAATATGACGTGGTGCTCTTTACACAGATCTTATACTTGTAATACTAGTACACGTAAAAAACAACAACACCAGTACGTACTGTAGGTACAAAATATTTTAAAAATAAATAATTTTGGTACGAAACTCTTATAATACATATTTACACTTGCTTCTCTACAAAGAGTATTTGGGCATATACTGTTCCTGTGCAGTTTGTGTTGGACTCAAGCTGTGCGCATCTGGTCAAATCTGTTTTCAGCTCCGGCTTTGGTTTAACCAGCTCCAGTTCTGCATAGGTCAGGTCGTCTACCACCCTTGGCTTAAGAACAAAAAGAGGGCGTTTCAAACATTTCACTATACTGAATGTGGTCAGATGTCTGAAAAAGAAGTTTGGTATCCTAACAACATAAAATTATAGGTGTAATTTTAGGATTGTTCTTAGACTGTGATGTCTTAAGCACGTCTCTGGTTGACTCAAATTTCTGTCTGTTCCTCACAGAAAGCAATCATATGGCCTCAGAAGAGTTTGAATAGGTCACCATTCACTTTAATTGTACAGAAAAGCATGATATGAGCATACTACTACTGAAGCAATAAACATGTGAGTATTTATTAATTGCATAAGTTGTTTCATGTGTGCACCTTCCCTTTAATGTCTTAAGATCTTTACCAGACTTCATTAAACATAAACACAGATTTGTTTGGCGCTACAGTATGGTAATTCTTTACATCAAAGCCGATGTGTGGTTTGATCGACCCGATTACAACCGGATTTCACAACACAAGGCTGGATCATAAAATGTTTTCTTTTTTTAACCTCTTTCTGCATTTCTGCGATGATTTCCCTTGAAACTAATCTAATAAGAATCAAGCGCACTAAATAAATAATCATGCTTTAGAAAGCAATAATAGTAAATAAAATTATAAGACCCATAAATGGAGGAAGGTATAGCAATAACTTTGGCAAACATAAAGCTCTGTGAGAAAGCCACATTATTTCCCTCTTGCGTTTTTCTAGCCTGCGATAATTCAATTGAGGTAAAGAAAGTGCATTGTAAGGTGCAAATATTATAAACGTGGAAATAAAGTGATTAAGATAACTAAATACTGTTTTTATGCAACAAGTCTAATATAAGTGTGTTCATACCATGTGAGACTTAGGTTGTGCCTTTAAAAGTTTTGTTCTGCGTGGTTTCCTTGGTGCAGGTGCTATACAGTACAATAAACCAAAGATACATTATTATGAAAATAAAGTATTTATAATAAAACATGTACGATTTCAAAGTTCAAATCAAAATGTAGATTGAGGAGGGACTCTGTTACCTTTAGCTGGTATCTGGGGTGCAGATAGTGGAATAGTGATGTCTCTGATCTGAGGTTTATGCCTTTTTTCTTTTCTGTGCATTGCAGGAGAAGAGCTGGCCACACTGGTTACTGTTTCTCCAGAGCTGGATATATTAAAACATTAATATTAGTCTTGCCATTACATGCAATCATATATGTGACCCTGGCCCACAAAACCAGCCATAAGTAGCACAGGTATATTTGTAACAATAGCCAAAAATATATTGTATCGGTCAAAATTATAGATTTTTTATGTCAAAAATGTATTAGGAGGGATTATTAAAGGGATATAGAACCCAAAAATGAAAATTGTTCTGTTGTGAAGCGCATGCTAAAGTCACTTGACTGCAGTGCAACGTGGCTGACGTGTTATCTGGTGCGTCCCAGCTGGTTTTTCTTTTTTTTGTGCGCCCGGGCTTCGTTTACAGTTAGAGTTTGCAAACATATCTGAAGATAACATGTCATCACGTCACACGAAGAGAAGACAATGCTGAATAAAGTCGTAATTTTTGTTATTTTTGGACCAAATTGTATTTTCGATGCTTCAATGGACTACTTTGATGATGTTTTTATTACCTTTCTGGACATGGACAGTATACCGTACATAGATTATCAATGAAGAGTCAACAAGCTCTCGGACTAGGGATGCACGATATATCGGCCGACATATCGTTATCGGCTGATAACTGCTTATTTTTAATAATATCGGTTATCGGTCTGATAGCAAAATTAGGCGGATAAATGAAAGCCGATAAATGATGGATTATTTCTGTTTGTTGAACCACTTCACTTGCTTATTGCTGGCCAAGGGGGGATGTAGTGAATGGTGCTTTCTGTGACATAGCACGAAGATGACACGTGTTGCGGGCTTAAGAAGAGTATGCTAGTCTAGCGCAAAGACAAGATGTCCGTGGTCTGGGAGTTTTTCATTGTGAAATTAATATGAATATTTATCGGCCTATATATATATATATCGGTTATCGGCCCCCAAATATAAAGAGTTATCGGTATCGGCCAAAATTTTCATATCGGTGCATCCCAATCTCGGACTAAATATAAAACATCTTAAACTGTGTTCCGAAGATGAACGGAGGTTTTACGAGTTTGGAACGACATGAGGGGGATTTATTAATGACATTACTTTCCTTTTTTTGGTGAACTATCCCTTTAAGTAAAGATAATGTTTCATTAAGATTTTTTGTAAATTTCCTACCATACATACTTATCAAAAATGTATTAATCATAAGTAATATGTGTTGAAAGGACTTCATTTGGAAAACTTTAAAGGTGATTTTCTCATTATTTAGATTTTTTTTGCACCCTCAAATTCCAGATTTTAAAATAGTTGTATCTCAATTTCAAAAAATTGCCCCTTATGGTTTGTGGTCGGGTCACATATAAAGTAAGCAATGGTAAAACATTATATACAGAAGTTTACCTATTTTCTGGACACTTTACCAGGTAATAACTGGCTAGATGGAGGTAGAATTGAATAGGCATCCGAAACAAACGAACAAGCAAACAAACAAACATTTAGTGTGAGTGCAACAAACAAGACAGGATCATAATCCAAAAATTTCACTGTATTATTGAAGTATTTAAATGTTAAATCGCAAATCGATTTGGCTTTATCACCTTGTAGTCTTCGCTTATGCTGAAGGTGTTGACATGTGATAGTCATGGCAAAAATAAACATACAGATGAGCCCAAGAGAGCAGATGAGCACAGCACACATGTATAAATCTAAGGAAAATCACAACAGATCATAATGAAGCACTGGCCATGTAAAAAATACATTATTTACATGTCATTTCACAACAGGATATGGTAAAGTAAGGGCTGAAGGTTCTGCGCATAAAAAAGCTAATAAAGACTTTCTATTCCAATAATAAAAACTTTAGCTGAGCTGACTTTGTTTTACACTGCTGGTTTATACTAATGTCTGCATGTGGTTTGATCATATGGAGGAGGATCTACAATAACACATGAGCCAAAAGCTGTCTTAAAACACTCTAATCTTTGATTCAGTCCAGCACACAAACATGTGTCTTTATCAGTGGCAGAGATTAAACTCCAGACTGCAATGAATCACATGCTGACATTTATTGAAATCTAAAAGAGGTGCATACCTTCAAACATGCGCCATATGACATCAGTTTTTCCTGTGGTGGGTAGATGATGTACTGAAAACATAAACATTTGTATAAATGCATTTATATAAACAGTTCCAAATTTACACAAATCTTTATAGGACTGTTCAGAAATATGTTCAGTCAATGTTCAGAAAACATGCTGCATAAATTTGGCTCAAGCTACTGATTTCCCTCCTCTATCTTGTATTCTGTGCAGATCTGTGGAGGTTTGTGCTTGATGAGGCTTCAATAAGAACAGGCAAGGACATTTAGTGAAACAGTAAGTTATGTCAGAGGCCTCTGAAAATACTTAACCTTTACCCTGGACAAATGGCGCTTTAATAAATCTACATCACAGAAAGGCTCATAAACAGCTATTAATGCATTCTAAGAGCTTTGAAAAGCAAAGGACAGATCTGCATTTACATCTTAGTGTTGTATTACCTGCAGACAGTGTAAAAAATAAGTTGGTTCAATTTTAAAAAGTAAGTTACCAAAGGCCTCATTTATAAAGCATGCGTACGCGCAGATTTGATCGTTACATGTGCGCAAAAATCTATGACAAAGTCTATATTTTTAAAAACTGTCGTTGATATGAAAAAGTGCTTAGCCCCACATTAGGGTCTGAGCAGACGTACGCACTTTTGCTTGTCCGATGCTGCAGGTTTTTGGAAATACATTCTTGCTGTTTGAAAGGATTTGAACATCGACAGGTGCTCTTTTATATGTCAATGACATTAATTAGGCATCGTTTAAAGGCGGAGATCTGGTACTGCTCAGCTGTGCACAAGTTCAAGATCCTTTGTGATTTATAGATTTCACATCTTAGAAATCCACAGTTTCTGTACGTGCGTTCATTTTATGAATCACACGTACGCATTTTTGAGAAATTATCGTGAGATCAAATTTAGGATGGTTTCTAAGCAGCATTTTATAAACAAGGACCGTGGTTGCCTTAAAATTTTGAGTTAATTCAACTTAAAAATATTAGTTGATACAACAATTTGACATTTTTTTTACTTTGACAGTACTATATTTTTTAATTAAATTAACTCAAAATTTAAATTTAAAAAGGCAACCAGGTAACTTACTTTTTTAAGTTGAACCAACAAATCTTTTTTACCAGTGTGGGAACTAAATTTAGTTTTATTGAGAATAAAATATGATTGTCTTATTATCGCTATTGTTTTCTTTCTTTCTTATTGTCATTCTTTCAAGACTTTAGCATTTTTTAACATAAAAATTTACTGTAGATGATGTTACGAGTAAAACTTAATAAAGATTCCAAATAGTTTTCAAACAAATTGAATGAAATGCCATAATGAGTTCCCACTTACTGTATATATTTTAAAGCTTAAGAAAAAATATTTGTATATTTACATTTGTAAATGTAATGTGAAAAAATAATGTACGTGAACTAACAATAAACAATATTAATTTTCAGCATTTATTTATCTTTATTAATTTTAGTTAATGCCAATGCATGTTAGTTCATTGTGCATTAACTAATCGCTGACTAAATTTAAAAGTAAATGCTAAAAATGAACATGAACAAAGATGAATAAATGCTGTAGAAGTGTTGATCATTGTTAGTTTATGTTAACATTAGTTATTAGTTAACTTCATTGTAATGTTACAAATCTACCTTTTATCTCTCTCTGCTCTGGGTCTTTTTGAATGTAGGTGCACCGTACATGTGTACTTCATTAGTGTGTACATGTTTTTAATAACAACCAGGAGGTTGACCATGAGCCGTGACTAGGTATAGAGTTACACATATGATCTGCATTTTCTGTTTGAAGTTAAAGGCGCCCTATAAAAGCCCTGCTAAACTGAAAGCTTCAGCACATTTTCAGATCTGCAGTAGGTCTGCAGAAACGTTGTGCAATAACGTTCGAAAACAAAGTACACAATAAATCTTAGCGCGGGTGGAGTTTGAGAGCGGATTAGTGTACAGTATGTTTTAGTGCTGCTTTTGTTTTGGAAAACATGAAGTCATTTGCTGGCTAACCTTGTGGTTGTAAAGGGATGGCTGAAGTGGCTAACCCTGCTTTGTGGTCTTGATTGCTTTGTCTTTGTAGGTTATTTTAGCTTGTTGACATTGTTTTGTTGCATCTTTCGGAAGACGAATTTCCCGGCCTGGGTAGACCTACGACCTCCATTTCCTTCCTTATTGCTTCTTGTTGGTTTCCACTCTCACTCGGTTTGTTTTTTGAGTTCTTTGGGTCTTACAGTTGGGTAAACTAGAGTGTCTGTGGTTGTCTAACCCCTACAGGGATGTTTTGTTGACAGTAACAATCGAAACCAGATATTTTCTGTTCATCAACAGCTGTATTTTCATTATACAGAATGGTTCTGGATGACACATTTTGTATTAGCCTATCCTTATATTTCACTGCATTTATATTAACTTTAGATAAATTTTTGCATACACAACACTGAAAAAAATGATTCATTGAATTTAATCAGTTTTTTTTAAAGTAAGTGGTTGCAATCAATTTATTTAAGCTACATTTAAACAAAAGTTTTATATTTTATTTTACGTTACTAATCTTTTTTGTTTAAATGTAGCTTAAATAAATTGATTGCAACCACTTACATTAAAAAATGTTTCAATTTTAATCAATTCATTGATTAAATACAATGAATCTTTTTTTTGCAATGAACTATGTAAAGAAATATTTGTACTTGATTAATTTAACCAGCAAAAAATGCTGATTTGTTTCAACACATGGTTGGGTAAAATATGCTATAAAAAAACCTCCTAAAAACCACCAACATAACACAGACTCTTTTAAATACCATCACAACATCATAATTTGCTCTTATGCTGGGAACTGGAAATATCTTGCCTAAATTTGAAAAAAAAAACATGTTGAATTAGCATGTTTAAAATAAGTAAACTCAATGATCAACTTTTTTTTGATACTTGACTGAATCATCTTCTTTCAAAATAAAAAAGTTATGCCAAAAAGTTAAAATTTTAGTTCAGTTTAAAATGATGCTTGCACTGTCAGAAAAAAAGGTTTAAAAATTGTACCTTTTCTGTCGCTGGGGTGGTACCCTCAAAGGTTCAGTTTTGTACCTTTTATGGCTATACAACACATTGAAATGTTGTACTTTTTGGGGTACAATATTATACCTTAAGGACCTATTGTGTACCTTTTAAGGACCAATTTTGTACCAAATAAATGTTAGCGGTACAAAACATTAAATTGTACCTTTTAAGGTACAAAATAGGTCCTAAAGGTATATTATTGTACCCCAAAAGGTACAACATTTAAATGTGTTGAATAGCCATAAAAGGTACAAAACTGAACCTTTGAGGGTACCACCCCAGCAACAGAAAAGGTACAATTTTAAAACTTTTTTTCTGACAGTGTGAAATACAAACTGCATCAATCATGTTAAATCAAAATGAATTGTTCAAATAAAGTGAACAGCATCAAAAATTCTATTTTAAGTGTGGACAAACCCAACTGTTGGTTTAAAGCAACCTATGTCCATATTTAAACCAACCTGTTCTGCTTGTCCTTATTTTACCCAAACATGGGTTGAAACAGCCCAGAATTTTTGTGTGGTTTACTTTTTAATATATAAATAAATCTAAAATGTTAGCGTAAACTACTAAAAACGGCAATGATTATTCATAATAAAAACCTTTCCAACGTAGGCTAACAAATATGCATTTGTTGTCTTTATTCTTGAGAACATCATTCATTGCCATTATTTGCATAATGATAAATCCAGTGGATGCTTAGACATGTGGGACCCCTCACGGTCCAAACACCCCAGGAAAATTCATAGCACAGCCAGAGTAAATGTTTTTAATTTCATTCTTGCCAAGTTGCCTGCTCCGTCCCCCAGTATGTCCAGTTGGTGTTGTTAACAACCTCACGGTCTGTTTGTGTTGGCACATTTATAGTAAAAATAATGTATATATGTGAAGGGTGCGACCCAGAGACACACTGACGGGAAAGATGTAAGAAATAAAAGCGTTTACGCTTCATTTTCATTCTTATTTTCTTCCAATTTTATAGACCATTGAAAACCATTTGATTTGGGCTTTAAACAGTTGACATGAAGTTAACAACTTAGTCGGATGGTTACTCTTTTGTGATGTTTTGAAGACAGACCATCCCCTGAGTGAAAGAGGTTTAGAAATATCTAACAATGAACCTCGTCTGTAATTGTGGAGTCGAAATTGACCCTGTACTGGGTGAACTGAAGGATTAGTGAGCTTGAGGAAACAGCTGTTGTGTGGTTAGCCCTGACCGTAGCAAGACATTATTCATTCACCCCATCCAACTCAACCACGCTGTTCCCCGATGCTATCGAAGAGGCCTTGAATTGAACAGTATGTTTTAAACCCGTATTTGCCTTGTTGACAAATATATAGAGGTTTTACATGGTTGGGTAAAATATAGACATTTTATATAGTAAGTCATTAAAAAAAATGGTTGGGTTTGTCCATATTTTACATAACCATGGTTTGAAAACAATCCAGCATTTTTATCTGTGTGTTGCGTATCATTCTTTGTTTCTTGATCAAATTGGCATTAACATATATGTGCGCTCTAAAAATGCTGTTTTTTTAACCCAGCTTGGGTCAAAAAGGGATGAACCAAACCCGTTGGTTTAAAAAGCCCAGAATTTTTTTTATATTTGACCCAACAATGGGTTAAAACAACCCAGCATAGGTTCAATTACAACCCAACGGGTTGCGCTCATCCCTTTTTGACCCAATGTTTGGTTGTAAATAACCCAGCATTTTCTTAAGAGTGTGCGGAAAAAATCACCATGGTTACCTCGTAATTCCATGCTCCCCGTCCCATTCCCAGAGATCCTCCATTTATTTCGGTGCTGTCGTATTTCCTGCACTTTGCAAGTGTAGTTACCCCTGTCCTCCGTCGATACATTCAAGATCATTAGACGGAAGATCTGTCCATCCTTCTCCTCCCACAGAAGAAACTTGGTATGGAGAAAGTGTTTGCTGTAGTTGCCATAATGCTTGGTTTTCTTGACGCTCATCCGGACAAGCAAGTGCTCGTCTTCAGGGCTGGGTAGGTAAAGCCAGCGCAGGGCCAGCAGACTGTTGCTCCTCTTCCTCTGAGATACCAAACAGGACAGTGTGATATTGTCTCCTTCCATACACATGCTGATGGGCCCGGGGGTAACGGTTACATTTAACGCAGCACTTAGCTCTGGAAAAAACATAGATTCAAAGAATAAATAAACTTAAGTGCATTTATCTGTACTGTCTGAAGAAGAAAAATATATAGAGATGGACTGTATGATACTGTATAGGATCCTGAGATGTAAATTTAAAATTCAGTTAAAGAAACTCAAAACCTGCTATGAAGTTAATTCATATTATAAAAGCAACATATGTGACCATGTACGTGAAATCCAGGCTAAAGTCTCATAATGTAATTGTGAGATTAGAAGCATTAAAGTTTGATTTCACATTGAAATTAATCTTTATCCTTAGTTAATATTAAAGATATCAAGGTTATATTTTAACAGACTGTTCTTTACATTATGTCAGATGATTTTATGTAGAAGATAGTTACTCACAAATAATGACTTTAGCTGGGTCACATTAAAGTCCCAGTAGCTCAATGTGTTAACAGTGCTCAGGTTGTGGGCTTTATTCCCACAGAACAAATATATTGAAAATGTATAGATTTTAAGTCACATTGGATAAAAGTGTATGCCAAGTGTGTAAATGTAACTTTAAGTAATAAAATCTAATATTAAGGACAGATTTAAACTTAAACATTTGGTTTTCTATCAACAGTATGAGCTGGGGTACATGACGTACAGTATTATTTTTCTTATCCAAAAGCAAAAAGTTTTCTTGGGAGTATCATTGTAGATTTTCTTCTGTTCTGGCCTAAATCGTGACCCCAAAAGGGTGTTAAATTTCTGGATGCATCTGGGCCCAATATGCCCTGACAAACACAAAAATACAGGTGGAAAACATTCGTCTGCCTTCTCGAACCACAGCGGAGAACAGGGAACACGACAGGAAAATTGTATCCAGCTGTTGAAAGCCTTTTTCGTGTTTATGTTTTGCCCCAATTACATGAGTCCCTCTGGGGGTCAACCAGGGCTCTGCTTTCAATGCAGAGGAACCACATCACAAGAGACCAAAGATTTGGACATAAACATGTAGCCCCACAATAATAATGCTGAATAAAATCTGATGTCCGGAGTCAGACACTCCAAAACTAAGCTAAAGTTTTTAGTTAACTGTTAAACTATGATTGACTACAAAAAACATATTTTGAAAATAATAAAACATATAAAATATGTATATAAATATATTTAACTATATATAAACTAGTTTACCTGGATATAAGAAGATTTTTATTTTATTTATTTTATGCAAAATTAGTTTATAAAGTTTAATCTGCACACTGTAAAACATTTCTTTAGAATTTACAGTATTAATGGGTATTACTGGCAACTAGCTGCCAGTAACTTACTGTAGATTTTACATTTATGTTATTTACTGGCAACATTTTGTTTAAAGTTAAATGAATCAGACTTATCTTCTACAGTAAGTTACTGGCAACCAGCTGCCAAATTACAGCAATTTTTTACAGTGAATGTCAAAAACTTTGTCAGAGTCCATGTCTGAAAACTTTAACTTTTCTCACTACCTCACTCATAACCCCCCCTCCCCTTACAGGTTGTTTTTCTTTTCTTTCATATTAAAAGGCCGACATAAACAGACAGTCTTACCTCCAATGAAAGCCCTAGTCAGGAGAACTATCGCAACAGTAGAGAGTTTCATTCTGTCGACTCTGAGGCTCCATAAACCCAACTAAACGTCAAGAAAAGCAAGAGTCCCTGGGATTTTCTCTCTCTTTCTGCATGTGTGTAATATGAAACAGTGCATGCTCTGTTCTCAGTTAGAAACACCCCCATCTCTCTCTCTCTATCTGTCTCTCTCTCTCTCTCTCTCTCTCTCTCTCTCAATCTTTCTTTTCTCTCTATCCCATAACCCATAATCGCTCCCCCTGCCAGTGAAAGTATACGTAGGAAATGTCATTTCCGGAGAAAACCTTTGGAAGCAGCACAAATTTCCAGCTGGACATACAGAATGCGAAAGCAGGAGCGGCAGTAAAGTCGGGTGGGGGGGGTTCTGTGGTGGCTAACTTTCTCAGCTTTGATAACAAATGCAGACGGTGGTCTGTCTTTTCACAATGTCTCTCTGTTCCAGCCAGGAACCCTGAGCACACAACTTTTTCAAGTCAATCAAGTCGATCTAGGTTTGAAAGAATAAATTTACCAAAAAATAAACATTATTATTTTTTACCATCATGTTATTTTAAATCGGAATAATAAAGAGGGTATTTTTAAAGAAAAGTTAAAGGTTCACATAATGATAGATCATAGTGATCATGTCTGTCACGTTGTCCAACAAAAACCCTTTAAAATTGGACTTTATGACTTATCCACTATATCTAAAAGTTTGGAGCATAGCTTTATTTAAAAAACAGACAAGCGTTTAAACCATCATTCACTTATAGTACGATTTTCCAAAGCAACCTGATTATTAAGTGTATCACAGAGACTGGAGTCAGACTGAATAATTCAGTTCACTGAAAAGATCAGATTGTTTTAGATCAGATTTTTCCAATCCAATCCAACTTTATTTATAGAGCACAGTTTAAACAACCACAAGGGTACCAAAGTGCTTTACAATTAAAAATACAACTAAAATAATAAAATAACACCAACAAGGACAATGACAACAAAGACCACAATAGCTTTCATAGTGCAGGGAATGCCAGAGAATAAAAATACGTTTTTAAACGAGATTTAAAAGTGTGGAGAGTAGGGGAAGCTTTAATGTGCGGTGGTAGCTCATTACATAATTTGGGAGCCACTGCTGTAAAAGAGCGATCACCTCTGGTCTTCAATCTGGTCCTGGGCACAATCAATCGAAGCTGATCCCCAGACCTCAGTGACCTTGACGGGGTATAACTATGAATGAGTTCCGAAATATACTGAGGTGCCAATCCATTCAATGACTTAAAAACAAACATTAAAATCTTAAATTGTATTCTAAAATACACAGGAAGCCAGTGCAGTGAAGCCAAAATGGGAGTAATATGTTCTTGTGGGATCCTGTTAACATACGAGCAGCTGCATTTTGGACTAACTGTAGGCGTGAAAGAGAAGTTTGATTCACGCCAATGTAAAGTGCATTACAGTAGTCCAAACGTGTCGAAATAAAAGCATGAATCACTTGTTCAAAAGTTTTAAAAGATAAAACAGGTTTAATTTTCGCTAAAAGCCTCAACTGATAAAAAACTAGATTTAACCACCATATTTATCTGCTTATTTTTAGCTCATACAGTATATTTTTTCTAATATTAATAACGTTTGAAGTTGCTGTAAACAAATGCCACAATTTACATTTTTAGGTGATCTACACTATAAAAAAAAAATCTTTGTTGCACTTTAAATTTTTAACTATAATCAACTTAAATTTACAATTAATTTCAACTTTCTTGATTAGTAAAGGAGCTGCTATAAATTAAAATATTAAAGTTAAATTAGCTTAGGCTGTTTTAACTTTATTTTTATAATTTATAGGAACTTTTCACTAGTCAAAAAAGTTGAAATTAATTGTCAAATTGATTAGACTTAAAAAACTAAGTGCAACAAGGAACTTTTACCGTGTATTTTTTAAAACATAAAATTAAAAAGTTGGCATAACTTAAAAAAATTACTTCAATTGGTAACACCTAAAAAAAATTTTTCAACTTATATTTTTAAGTGAAAAATATTTTAAGTGAATAATTTAATTTGAAAAAACTTAACATTTTTAGATGTTAGTTGAAGTAAATCTTTAAGTTAAGCCAACTTTTTACTTTTTACAGTGTAGTTAATAGTCCACCGTCTCTCTGTTCAGTAGTGATATGAATCACATACTGCCCGTTCACTCTTATAGCGGTTTGAAGCATAATGGTTTATTGGATAGAGTAATGTGCTGAGCTAGTGGGTTCTCTGACTGAGGGCTGCTGCCAAAAGGAGTTGTATTACACAATGTGCTTATATATAGACACAGACTATAGAACTAGCACACAGCGTAACACATGCCGTGCCAGTCCAGCACTCGAGCTTTTGTCTGTAACTTTGCACTGCTTGGAAACTTTTTTGTTGTTTTGTTTAAAGATGTAGTTAGTACATTTAGAAATGCTAGTATCATTCAGAAAAAGAAGTAGTAGTACTGTAAAATGCAATACATTAAATACATAATATGGTGCTGTGCTATTCTAAACATTGCCAATTTTATAATTTTTTTAAAGTAATTCTCATTTTTTTCTTTGCAAAGCTCTCATTTTTCTTATTAAGCAGTTAATCAGGCCAGAGAAACTCAATTCATTGTATAATAATTTTATGTCCCATTCATTCCTGCTATCAGGACTCTACACTGACTCCATGTGGCTACAGCACAGATGCCAACATGCTCTCCACTGGATTGAATCATTTGATAACTATGCATATGCAAATATGAGATCCATTATATTTATTAATGAAGAAATGTGTTTGTGTTGGTTCATGTTGTTAGCAGTCTAGAAGCTTATATTTTGGATGACGTCTGTATTCATGTTTGTATACAAAGACTCAGTCACGCATGATATATGTGTAACAGGTACAGTGTCTCTGTATGTGCGTTATCATGTATTTCACCTTTAGCGTTACAGTACACTGGTATGTAGATAACCTAAGACGCACTGATCCTTTTACTTATTCAATTACATTTTAAGACATAGGCCACCCGCAGATCCGACTCCTGCAGCGAAATCATGCATTTCATATCAGCGTAGATTAAAAGAGCTCATGGAGAGAAGCTCTTAGTCAATCAGTAAGTGGCTTGTTAATGTAATACACCAGTCAGCGGGAGAGACAGCACAGTAACACAGGCATCAAATCAACCAATACTTTCAATCCAGACGACCCCAAAATACCATGGTCTCATTGGGGGGGGGTCTTGTTGCTCAACTGTGCAAAGTTCAACAGTGCAAAGGTCATGGGTTCGATCCACAGGGAAAACACATACTGATAAAAAATGTATGCACTGTAAGCCACGTGGGATAAAACGTCTGCCAGATGCATATTTGAAAAGCTCCGATGCAGAACCCTCTAAGTGCGTCTGACATGTTTTTTTTTTTTAAATAAGCATCTTAATGATTCTGCCAACAAACCAGTATTTCTGAATGACCTGAGGGTGGGATTTGAAGTAAAAGTATTTGATGAGCGTATAATACATATCGAGAGCATTCCGTTTATATCATTATATAATTTAAGATGGGGGTGGTGTTTAGCGGCTTGTAATGATGTAAAATACAGTCTAAATGGCTGCATAGTTTTTGGTATAAAAAGTTTTATTTTGTAAGAAAAACTATGTTTTTATTAAAAAAAGGAATTATAAAGACAACAAGTTCTAATATTAAATAATTGAGGTTTTGCTATTGCATTAAAAAATCAAAACAAACGATTTAAATAATATTTGGAAAATATGTACTTTGTATTAAGTTAATAACATCTTTTCCACCCAGTGTTTATTCTCAACCCGATTTTAGAACATTCGAGAAACATTTTTAATCAATTAAAACATATTAAAATAACATAATAACCTATTTTTAATGTTCAGATGGAACACCCTGGGTGTCCACGGACCCCGCTATGAAAATCGCTGTGTTAGTCTCTCTACCATAGAGGCCACTGGTCAGTGAGGGGTACAGTAAGGCACTTGACCACGATCCACAGATGCACTTAAAGTTAAGAATCAGGGGAAATCAAAGCAAACGCTCTCTCATATCTCTGGTATATGTACAATCTCGAGGGGGCTCTTGTTAAATTCATTTGGGCCACTTACAAAGCAACAAAGCAAAGACACCCTTCCATTAAATCACTTGCTCAGTTTGTTTGTTTATTGGCTTTGCCATCAGGGCAAATTATTCTCAGTTAATTGGTTTTATAATTATACCGTTAGATATGCGGAGGAGCAGCATTGTGGCACTTTAAAAAAGACCCAGCATGAAAATTGGACTATTTAATGACCTAGATTATTTACATATAATAGCCTGTTGACTTTCCCCAGCCTCACACTATTAACCGGTATCAGTAAACTGTAACGTAAATTTCTGGCAATAAAGCTATTCAGAAGGATTGAGAAATCGTCATCAATTTTAGCAATTTGAACCACTAACATTGACCCAATGAATAATTTTTTTAAATCCTTATAATATGAATTAAATAAAATATTATAGACTGTAAAAATGTGTCACTACAAATTCATCACGTTTCCTTCTCTTCTAAATGCGCTGTGTACTAGGAGATCTATTGACATTTTAATTCCAATGACTGTTGAGTTTTAATAAAAAGAGACAATGCAAGCCCCTCAGGAGGGAGTCATTTAGCTCGAGCTTCATTCAGATGGGGGCGGTGCCTGATTAAGTCACAGACCAGCTAATATCCCTGACACAATCAACATCCAAGACCATTACAGTCATCATAAGAAGTCCTGGCATTTTGTAAATGAGCCGGGGAGCGGTGACATAACTCTAATATTTGATAGCTTAAATACTCTCAGTTCCACTGTGATAATTATACAGATGATACAGACACACATTTGCCTCTGCAGCAGCAAACACAACACGAAGAAGTGAAGCCTGTCTGCACACTGTCTCTAAAATAAAAATCTTAACACATTTAATGATATTCTAAAAAAAAAAATTATTAGATTTTTAAGCAATGGTCAAAAATTGACCCTTTAGCTTTCATTGGGGCAGTACCTTTTAAAAAAATCCTGATGGGGCGGTTTCCCGTAAAGGGTTTAGGCTAATTCAGGACTAGGCCTTATTTATATTAGGTCATTTAAGAAGTTTTTACAAACATACCTTACAAAAAAAAAACATTACAGGTGTGCATATTGAGACAAAAAAATGTCACCAATATAAGGTAAGATTAGCCAGGACAAGATGTTTTAAAATCAAAGCAACTAAAACTTGCATTTTAGTCTGGGACTACAATAAGCCTTGTCTGGGAAACCAACCCAAAAATGTACACATGTATACATTTGGTGCCATTATGTTACCTTGAGTTACTAATATGCAACCTTTGGTGCCATATGTACATCTGAGAAACGTATATGAACTCTTTAGGTGCAAAGGTGTACTTTCGTAATAATAAATGTTTTCAAAAAAATACCCTCTCTTTCTACCATTGTACAGACAAATGGTACCTTCCAAATTAACATCATTGGTTCAAACAGTATTCCTTTGTTGGGCTGGCCCAGCACAATCTCTCTGCAGTTCATACCCATCTTAAAACACCTTTAACTTTTGAGCACAATCTTTTTTTTTGACCCCATTTAGTAACGTTGTTTTTAAAGCACCACACTGTTTTGGAGAAACAAACCAAAAACTGTGAAGTAAATCTAGAAATGAACAGTGGCAGCCCGTGACTGCTCTTCCGAGGGGCGCAAATTCAAAATATGTGTACAGAGTGTCATGTGTGTTGCTCGTGTTTTCAAAATATGTGTTTGTTGCGTCTTTATGAGATTGCTACACATCAGGGAGGAAACCTAAACCAATAATTCCTGCTGCTCACGCGTCTTTTATGATAAAAGAGAGGCTCACGTTCACAAAATAAACCAAGACACTCCCTTAACAGTAAACTTTGATTACGCATGAGATCATGTGTGTGTGTGTGGGGCAAAAGCGAGCATCTCTTTTATCATAAACCCTTCTGCACCAGGCACGTATTTTGACAAGACACGTGATGCACATAGGATCACTCGACGCGTTGAACACATATTTTGAAATTACGAACCACACACATGACTGACTATGTTGTGATGAACTTCGCATCGAGCGTCCTCAAAAAAAAAGAAGTCACCGGCCGCCACTGCAAATGACTAGGGCTCTCTCTATATAAAAGTGGAATTTAACAAGATCTGATGCTATTTACAAATTCTTGATAAAAGCTTGATTATTAGATTATAATTATAGAGATATGATGATAAGACCATAATAATAAATAGTATTTCAACATTCTAGAAGTGCAGTGGTCTTGGCAATAACAATTTAGCATTTGCCACTGTGTAGCAATAAACCAAGAGTGTATTAAAAGTGAACCGTTATCTGGTTCCTGATAAAGCATTAAGAAATATTTGACAACTAGAATATCTGTAATTGCAGTATGAACCCATAAATGTCAGGAGGAGTGATTCACAGAGGGAATTACCAGTGCTTGGAAGAAACCATTCTGGCCTGTTATAGGGTTTAGCATCTAACAGATATCTTAAGAGCAGCCACAGATATGTAATCAGAGCTTTTACAAGAGTGCAGTATCTCTCTCGCCACCCAGCTTTTTGGAGACCCCTCAACCCTTAACCACACATGGTAGAGTGGATGTAACAATATTTGCTAACATTGCCACATATGTAGCCTATGTGGGTGATTGTTGCAAAATTAGACTTCATGAAATATTTTGATAAAAAAAGTAAATGCAAAGTAAGAGTAAATAAGAAGCATACAGTTACAAACATCTCTTCATGTACTATTTTGCACATGATTTCAAATGACATCATACAAACCAATTTCATGGTTTTTTCCACATTTAAGGGGAAAATTGTCATTACCGCAACGTGTCGATGGCTGGATTTGGGTTCTTTGACATGGAAATATTTACAAAAAAAATCTAAAAAATAAAAACCTTCAGTGCATGTTATACTATAAACATTTACAGTAAAGAAACATGTGGTATTTGGTGATCATTGGTAAATGTAGAGACAATAATAAGGAATATAAATGTATCTAAGAAAAATGTTCTCATCCTCCGCAACAATTTTTAATCATTGTTTAAGCCCTCAAGGAACTAAAATTTAAAAAAAATAGTTGGAAGGGATATAATTTGACTGACACTCAAGATGTCCAGGTTCTTATTTTTTCTCTCCAGATAAAAAGTGAAATTTTGTTTGCCATAGTACCTAGACAACTTTTTAGTTCTCATTACCGAAACATGAGTTTGTAAATGCATATATTTAATGTAATATCATGTTGCGGTAATGATCATTTTTGATAATGATAATATAAAAAAAGCAAATATTAATATATGAAATATTTTTTAAATCCTCTAAAAATAATGGTTATAATTAGTTCAGACCTTAATCTTATATGTGCAGAAAAAAAATTCTGATGCTGGACACCTTCTAAATCTGGATTTCGTGAAAATCACCCCCATACATTATTTTAATAAATAATTACTAATATACACTCGAAAATTTTGTAAAATATGAACAAAATCAACAGTTGGGTTAAATTAACCTAAAAATTTCCATATTTGACCCAGCCATGGGTTTAAACAACCTTGCTTTTTTTTAGAATAGGAAATGAATAGAATAGGTAATGAACAGTGGGTTGCTTTGCTCAATATCAATCATGTGCTGTAAACTACAGCTGGGAGTCTTATGGTAAGGCAGAGGTCAGGCTGCCTGGAGGGTGAGCGAGGGTCTAATAGCTCTGACAGAAGCTTAGCAACAGAGCTCTAAAGTGGAGAGAGGGCGGCCCTACCACATTTGTGAGTGTCCATCACCTTTACACACCACGCTCTCTGCTGCAGCCAAGACTCCTGGGAAAGAGCTCAATGCACCCATGTCCTATTATAGCATTGCATGGCTGCAAAGTTAAGACTGGCGTGATACACATCAGGGAGGAAACCTAAAAAAAAAATGCAATGACTGTAAGAAGAGCCTTTTCATTTTTTTAATGCACATCTGATTTAGATAATTGCTAACAGAGATTGTGCTGTAAATTAAAAAACCTCAGAATATTTTAATAACAGACACATACAGTAGATGCAGGAACAAGCCTGGATTCATAAGTTTTCATATATAGCACATCATTACAATTTTGTGAGGAATACACTGGATGCAAAATAGTAAATAGACATTATTAACTCTTGAAATCCCATTGAGTGTTTAGATGTCAGCTGTTGACAAGGCTCAGGAATGTCTCATCGAAAAGAAGTTGTGAAGCAACAAGCTATTTTTACTCTCTGGGCACATGTTCATCTGGTTAGATACCTGCTATCCACCACAACAACTCCACAAGAGTGTATACTTTATGCCACAAATGTCTGGTCTTTTTGATAAATCCTCTATAAGCATCGGTGGTCCTCAATAGTAACTTACCCTTGTGGCACACCACACAGGAATTAGTTGGCTTGTTTGTTTTGTTTTTTCTTCAGCCGGACATTTGACACCACACGGTTATTTCGAACCGTGAGCTGTCTCTGCTCGATGCCGAAGCGTTTCTGCTTCTGAATTCATGATGCTTTAAACGCGCCGGGGCCTTTGCACACTTCTGCTTTTTGTCAACTACAAGGAGGGCCCGCAAAGTGCTGTTGCAAACAAAAGAGGGATAAAATATTTTTTTGCAGCTGTTCACCACATATAGTATGCTACGGATATGGAATGGCTTCATTCTGAAGCATGAGAAATATTTTCTCCGCTAAAAAAATGAGATATAAGAGCAAAAGGTAAGAAAATGAGACACTTGCTGTGTTTATAAACTTGATGCTCTTGCTATTTTTATAAATATTAAGTTGTCGTTTAGCTAAAACGTTATATAATTATATAAATTATATAAAATCATTATATAAAAATGGTAATGCATTGTTTATTTAAATAGACTATGATGTTTATAGAAATGAGATTCAACAGCATTTAATTTTTTGAATTTATCATTATTGATGGACATGAATACCATAGTCCAAAATAAAAAGAGTTCAGTTTCTATTGCACAGAAGCGATGATGACTTTAAAGTTTTTTACTATCTAATAAAGTATATGATATTCAAAGTTTCACCTAAATACTTTGTACTTTCAGTGTGTGGAAGTAGCTTCAATGGTAAGATGAGAGTCCCAGTTGGGTTAAGCATGAGCAGGGACAGGAATAAAACATTATGTAAACTATGCAAATCACACCCAGACAAATGCCTTATTTTACTTCAGTCCAAAAAGAAAAATTAACATTAATAAATTGTATTAAATGATTTATGATAAAACAGCAAAATCTGTCTACTGTATCTTTCGATTGTAAAAAGATTTTAAACAGCTTATTTTGTGCACCCTCCAATCACATTTAGTTTAAAATAAGTGATGCTTAGAATTAGAGCTGTGCAATTAATCCTTTTTGTTTTTTAAATTCAATTTTTGATTCAAACTTTTTTTAAAACAAGATAATCGAGGTAAAATAATTATTGTGCAATTAAAATATAAATTATGTGCTGCTGGGCCGATGTGTTTGTAAGGCAATTCGAAGGCACCATTGCTTAAACACGTGTAGCCTATTGCAACACTTACTTAATAAAAAGGTTAAATAAACACATGACCATAATCGAGCAGCCCTACTTATAATACATTTGAATGCATCAATACAGTCCACCAAAGATATTTTCTTTAAAATATGTAGCATGCTTCACAGCATCAGTGATTTAATTTTACTAGTATGTTTAAAACTTCAATCACAATTATGCAGTTGAGGTTGCATGTGTATAGATCTAATGCGTTTACAGTAAAACACATTTGAACAAGAAACAATTTATAAACCAACTTAACCGTATGCAATAGATGACAGTATAAATACAATCTGGGCCACATGCAGGTAATTCTAGTGGGAAACATTTTAGCATGTAAAGCAAGGGGAATGGAAAGTGTCTTCTCTAAATATATTTCATGTGATAAGACTCTTCAGTATATAAGGAAAAGGTGTGTCTCGCAAATGATCAAATTTAAAGGTTAAAGACCTCCAGGCAAAGACTCACATCTTTTTTCATTTACATTTGGCAGATGCTTTAATCTAAAAGGATTTACAGTGCATTAAAAGCTACAGGATACACTTTATCAGTGTGTGTGTGTTTCTTGGGTAATGCAATGCTGTACCACTGAGCTATACAGGAGCACTGGATATAATTGTTTGAACCCTTGCTGGGTCAAATATAAATATTCCAAAGAAGACACCCATTCACAAAAATCACAAAATATTTTTCCTAGTTTTATGCTTTTGGCTACCAATAAGAATGCAGTACTCTTAGATCCATTTAGTAAATGATTTCATATAAAAAGCTTAACTATGTAATCCCCCAAACATGTGCTTAAAATGTATAGAAAGTTCGGAGACTCTGTTTGGGTTGCTTAACTGACCCCTCTGCTTCTCTTGCAGGAAAGGAAAGCCTTTTAATCACCTTTTGGAAGGTGAACCACATAAATGCAAGACACTGTGCGTCAGCCATCTCAGAGACTGACAGGGACAGCTGTGCCCTGTCCATGAGAGCGAATGCTTGAAATGAGCTCCCTGGAAAAGCTCCATACAGGACGAGGAAGCATGCAGGGTCACGGCAGATTCTCGGATGGCTTTAGTGACTGCGGCGGCAGCTTTATGGACGACACGGACAGAGAAGTGAGCAACCTCACCGATCGTGCCTTCAGGAGCCTGTGCATCGGAGAAGAGGCCATATACAATGACACTGAATTCTCTTCTCCTACGGAACGCCATAAGGCTTTCGGAGAGGAACAGCAGCAGAAGACGGAAAGTTCATACGGCGTTGGGGAGGTGGGAGCACAGTCTGAGACGGCCTCGACATTCCAACATTCCTATGTGGATGTAACCCATCAGGAGCAGGTGTTTAAAGCGGGAAGTTTGTCTTATACAAACAATGGCTCGAAGGAGGTGACGTGGCAGCAGGGCAGAAGTGCATCAAGGGTTTCCTCTCTAATCAAAGCCTTTAGTTCTGGAGAGTGTTACCAGGATAGAGGGGCATATGATGTTATAATGGCAAAGGATAATTTTAGAGACCCCGGGCATGAATCGTGGGACAAATCAGCTCTGTTAAACATTCATAGAGACCTTTCCGAGTTCTCCTCAGGATACCATCAGAATTTTATGTCAGGCCCATTTCAGACTTACAGAAATCATTTTTATACATCAGATGTGGCCGCTGCCGTTGCCCAGATGGACACAGCGGTCATGATGAAATCTTCGCAAAGTAAGTTCAAAGCACTGAACTCTACAAACAGTTTTTTCCACAGCGAATTCAGTCCCTTCCAGCTATGGGAGGACTACAACAGGTTCCCATTTGAAAGCACAAAAACGCCAGGTTTTATGTCAGCGAACGAAATCCCTAGGTGGTACGATTCTCCCATGTACAAAGAGCTAAAGGACACCCACACAATTCCAAACTACTCCCTGTGCGAAAGCAGGCGCTTCAGTCAGGACGTCATCCAAAGTCAGCGCTCCAGGTCCACGGTCATGCAAAAAGCTTACGCCGTCGAGAAAAGGTGCGAATCTGAGACGGCCTCAAACTGTCCGCCCTGGAAGAAAAGTAATAACTTTGTTAAGAACAAACTTCCGAGCAACCGACCCTCCACGGTCTCACCGACTAATGAGAAAACATGTAGGCCAGATTCTAGTTTGTTTGGTAACACCAAAGTTACACAAGAGTTTCAACACAAAGTTGAGAAAGTTGTTGACAGCGCCCAGCCTAGCAATGTGACACCATTTAACATCACTCAGCTTCTCACACCAGTGATTCACAATAGACAAGAAACAGAAACGTCTGAAATCCAGCAGACTCCACACACTCCCTCCCTTTCGGATTGTTCCCCTCAGGGTGAAGCTGACCCGAAATCTCTGTCTGATGCGAAACTTCTGCGTGACAGTTACAAAACCAAAGCTTCAAGTTTGCTCTTCAACCTTAAAGACAATCGAAAACGAGTCAAAAGCACATACAGTCCCACTAAATTTAAAGGTTTGGAGGTAACAGATCGAAACAAGCAGCCCTCCAAGTTGGAAGGACGTGAATCCAGATTTTCAGATCTTCTATCCCCAGAAACAGCTCAGGAGAGTTTTATAGAAATAGACCCATGGACTTCCAAAAACCAAATCCAAGAGCACAGCATAGCCCCCTTCACCCCTAAAAATCATGTCGGTGATAATTTGACTTTAACTTCCCCTCAAATTCCGAATGGAGCTCGTAATTACAACTTCCACCATGGAAGTTCACAAGGTCACTTTCTCAGCCCAGATCTGCTGACTAACACAGAAAGTACTCAGCGTGAGCTCTCATCACACAACCTTTCAACACAGGATAAAAGCTCGGTGACTTCAGAAGGTCAATTAAAAGACCTCAGCAGTACTGTTAGTCCTACTAGACCAGAAATAGCAAAGACTCACTTACCAGCACATCAAACATCAGAGCAGAGATTTGGTTCGAGTCAAAATGATCCAAAACAAAGACAGGACTATGTGAGGGAAACACATTTGGAGTACAACCAAAATGAAGCTGTTAAAGAAAGAAGTCTGTGGGACCAGACTGGTTCTGTAAATTCCACAGACAGGGAAACTTTAACTATCAATGGCAGATGTGAAGCAGAGCCGTTTAAGGGAGAAACAGCATCACAGATTCAAACGGACAAACAAAAAGCCATTGCCAAGCAGTACTCGCCATCTACAAACAATAGTTTTTCTATTCGAAAGGAAACTTACATGCAAAAAGTGAATGAAGATATAAAACTGGGTCGACTTGCAAAGGAAGAAGACCCAACATTCAGGAAAACCTACAGTGATACACCTGTGGTACACGACAACCAATTAAACACATTTTCAAAGGACAACTACCAAAATAAAGCATCATCTCCACCAAAGGAAGGGCAAGCCTATAGGGGTTTACAAAAATACACCGTCAAGAACGATCTTGTAGAGATGCTGCATTCAGAAAGAGATTCACGTGCGTCTTCTAAAAGAAAACCAACACAAAAGACATCTGAACAGAGAGCTCTGTATGCACCTTCAGATGAGAATAAAGATCCAAATGTTTCTTATCAGCAATACAGGTATGAGGCAAACAAACAGTGGCGCATGACATCAGGAAACGAAGATAAGCATATTAAAGACAATGCATGGACATTAGAGAAAACAGCAGAGATGCTGGAACATAATGGTACCAAGGATAACATTTCCAGTAGGTTGTCAAGTGCGCAGCAAAACATGCTACAAAAAACAATGGTGAGCCAAAAAGAGTTGCATGCAAATTCTGCTTCACAGGATAAAGTTTCAGTAAACAAAATCTCAGATCAAAATACTAGTGTACCATCTAGAAAAGAAGACCGATTCTGCATCAATGATATTCTTGCCATAAGAGATAATGAGCATGCAAATAGTATAAAGGAGAAGAACGTTTCTGTTGGTGATCTGGCAAGATCTGAAAATCCACAAAATCTAATAAAAAATGACACAGCTGAGCAGAAACCAAACATAACCGGGGCAATTAAAGAGCAAGAGGCTCAGGGCTACAAAGTACCAGACTATAGCCCAGCAGCTGGATATCTGAAAAAAGATCTTAATAACGTAAACGAAGGCCTGGCAAATATTAACATGGACAGAAAAGACAAACTGATGTGCAAAAACAATGACAGAGTTGCAACAGGAGCACTTGCTTACAAGGAAAGAGGCCAAAGCAAACAAGAAATACTGACATCTAAATTGACAGCACAAGCTCAGAAGGAAATATTAGCAATTAAAGAAAAGGGTTTTGGAAAACGAGGCATTTTTGCAAGAAATACAACAAAACAGAGTATGAGTATTAGCAGTGAAACAGTGCATGATGGTCAAGAGGGTCATACTGCGAAGAAAGAAAAAGAAATCACAGCAGATAGGCTAAAACATTTGTTTCGGGATATCACTTATTCGAGTGTAACCCAACATAAAGAAGTTATTAAAACACACAATGATCATCCGGCATATGGATCTCCCCCATCAAGGGAACAGCAATCCATGGAATCTCAAGAAGCCATTCCGACTGTAGCTTCGGATAAGAAAAGTTTGGCTACAGAAAGGCAGAGGGACTCTTTAAAGCATGACAGACGTCCGGCTGGTGATGAAGAGACATCAAAAGAAGCATTTATAAGAAATGAACAAGTGAAAAATATTAAAACCTACCAGCCAGCCAGAATCACAGAAGACACACAAATAGGTAGGATAGGCTTAATAGATATCAATCCTAAGGAGCAGCTAGCAGCCACATCACCCTTTGAGGCAAAGTTAAATAGACATTTGACACCATCAGTCAAGACAGAGAACTACACATCCCATAATCCACCTGCACTCCATTCTGAAAATCAAACGATGCAGACTGAAAAGAGAAATCGTCAAGCTCAATATAAATACTCTGAACAAGTTGTGACTGAACCTAAAGATATCTTTACTATCAAAAAGGATGACAAGTCTCCGGCTAAAAGCATTGAAGATCAAAAAGTGAACAGTGGTTTGAATCAAACC
This sequence comes from Paramisgurnus dabryanus, assembly GCF_030506205.2. Lineage (NCBI taxonomy): Eukaryota > Metazoa > Chordata > Actinopteri > Cypriniformes > Cobitidae > Paramisgurnus > Paramisgurnus dabryanus. The sequence continues at coordinate 13,973,029 of NC_133356.1, forward strand.
TCTCAAAAGAGCACTGATGAGCAACAGGACATTTTGGGATTGGACAGATATGTACCCAAAGTTGAAAAATCTACTGTACATCATAACAGTGGGCTTACTGCTGCAGTAGAGCAGTCTAAAAATGAACCTATTAAAAATAGCTGTGGGATTAAAGTTAGTCAAATGACATCCTCATCAAATGACATGATGGTTCAAAATGGAAATCCACCTGCTAAACTTCTAACCGAATCTGCCAAATCGCAGCTTACCGTTAAACCTCAAACCAATACAATGAATCCAGATGAAGAGCAGTTTAAAAATAGAAACTATATGCATAGTTCTGGACTCAATCCAGGTATGAAAGCAACATCATCAGTGGAGACTACTGAAAACAACACCGTAACAACAAATGACCTGGTCTTACCAAAAACAAAAGATCTAGAAACTCTAGAAAGTTTGGTTAAAGATGCAGAAGCAGCAATAAGCAAGAATAATACAACAAGCATAAATGATGTAAAACAAAATAAAATTTCTCCAGTAAAGGCTGTGGAAACTGCACCTGCAGACAAATTGTTGGTGAGTCAGTCAGAATCAGAAACAAATAAGAAATCACTGAAACAAATGCCATCAGATGATGCAAATGAAAGCCTCCATAAGAAGGAAAATGCAAAGGAACTTCGAGAAAGTGCCAGCGACACATATAAAGAAGACCTACTAAGACCAATAGGAACTGCATATAAAGACGAGAATCCTGAGTCGGTGAAAGAGTCTCAAAAAGTGACACCTGAAAACACAATAAGTAATCTCCATAAAGTAGCCAAAGATTCGACAGAAGTAAACACTTCCATCCAACATACAGTTTCGACTGGGGAGGAAACAACTCAAAAGGATAATACAGACCTGGTTTCCATGCAGAATGTGGATTTCACAGAAAATGACTCACATACTGAAGAGGAGCCTGCAGAAGAACCCATGATATTCAATATTTTTGTGTCAAGCAAAACAGAAAACCCTTCAAATGATGAACCTATGATATTTACCATATGTGTGTCAAGTACAATTTACAGTGATGAGCAACAAAATCCAGTACAAGAAGAAGATAAAAGTTCTGCTAAAACTGAGATATGTGTGATAAAAGTTGATAGCATTGAAAAAGATCAAGATGGAAATAAGAGTATTGATCATAGAAAGACTGAACTGTCATCAAACATTAATGCAGAAAAAGAAACCATGGTTAGAAACTCTGAGCAACCTGCGCAAACATCTATGGAAAACCAAGATAAACCGAATGAGGGCATGGATAAACACTGTAAACCAACTGAGATAGAGAATATCAGTACATCTAATGAGAACCTCATGGCGAAATATGAACTTCCTGACAGAAATCACAGTCATCTCAACAGATCTCTGGAATCAAAAGAGAAAAGCTCAGATGATATAAACACACAAATACATGCAGAAGAGTTAAGAAAAACATCAGATCAGCAAGCGTCCCTCAGAGAAACACAACTTTTAAAGAAGAATGACATTGAAATTAAGCAGCAAGCAAACAGTCCAGTAAAAGAACAACATTGTGATATCCCTTCAATAACTGTCCTGTCCAAAATGTCTGAAAAGCAACAGATTACAGAAAACGACAAATTGAAGCTAGCTACTTGTTCAAGAAATGACACTCTAATACCAAAAGATGCAAAAAATGGTGAAAAACAAGATCACGACACTGAGAATATTGAAGCAATGAAGCAAAGCAGGAGAACTGGTGATAGTCAGTTAAAGGATAAGAAAGTTGAAGAACAAGTGAGAAACACAGAGAAAGTACAAAGATTGAGAAAGACAGAAAACATTACTGACGATGTCTCTACTAGAAAGTCCCCATTGAAAATTGAAGATGTGTCCTTGACAGCTAAGGAACCTGCAGCCACTAGTGATTCAACAAAAACAGCAACGACTGCTGAGGTTTTAAAGACATCTATTTCTAATGCAACTGTGGCAAAGCACACATTCAACACCAAACTGACTGAAACTACAGGTATCAGGCAGACATTGTCTCATGTCAAAGATACATTTCTGGTCCAAAATACCACCACAAAAGATCAGAAAACCGAGTATGCAAAACAAGATGATTGTACGGGGACTGTGCAAAGACACTCTGTTTCAGCCATAACCAGACAGAGTGAAAATACAGGTACTGGGCAGGCATTGTCTCATGCCACTAAGAAACCTCAAAAGGTAGACAATGGAGACAAAAGGTCAGATACATTTCTTGTCCAAAATACTATCACAAAAGATCAGAAAATTGAGTATGCGAAACAAGATGATTGTACTGGGACTGTGCAAAGACACTCTGTCTCAGCCAAAACCAAGCAGAGTGAAACTACAGGTACTGGGCAGACATTGTCTCATGCCACTAAGAAACCTCAAAAGGTGGACTGTGAAGACAAAAGGTCAGATGCATTTCTGGTCCAAAATAATACCTCAAAAGATCAGAAAACCGACTATGCAAAACAAGATTATTGTAAGGGGACTGTGCAAAAATACCCTGTCTCAGCCAAAACCAAGCAGAGTGAAACTACAGGCACTGGGCAGACATTGTCTCATGCCACTAAGAAACCTCAAAGGTTAGACAATGAAGACAAAAGTTCAGATACATTTCTGGTCCAAAATAATACCTCAAAAGATCAGAAAACCGACTATGCAAAACAAGATGATGGTACGGGGACTGTGCAAAGACACTCAGTCTCAGCCACAACAAAGCAGAGTGAAACTACAGGAACTGGGCAGACATTGTCTCAGGCCACTAAGAAACCTCAAAAGGCAGACAATGAAGACAAAAGGTCAGATGCATTTCTTGTCCAAAATAATAACTCAAAAGATCAGATAGCGGAGTATGCAAAACAAGATGATTGTACGGGGACTGTGCAAAGACACTCTGTCTCAGCCACAACAAAGCAGACTGAAACTACAGGTACTGGGCAGACATTGTCTCATGCCACTAAGAAACCTCAATGGGTAGATAACGAAGACAAAAGGTCAGATACATTTCTGTTCCAAAATAATAACTCAAAAGATCAGATAGCGGAGTATGCAAAACAAGATGATTGTACGGGGACTGTGCAAAGACACTCTGTCTCAGCCACAACAAAGCAGACTGAAACTACAGGTACTGGGCAGACATTGTCTTATGCCACTAAGAAACCTCAAAAGGTAGACAACGAAGACAAAAGGTCAGATGCATTTCTGGTCCAAAATAATACCTCAAATGATCGGAAAACCGACTATGCAAAACAAGATTATTCTACTGGGACCGTGCAAAGACACTCTGTCTCAGCCACAGCAAAGCAGAGTGAAAATACAGGTACTGGGCAGACATTGTCTCAGGCCACTAAGAAACCTCAAAAGGTAGACAATGAAGACAAAAGGTCAGATGAATTTCTGATTCAAAATACTATTACAAAAGATCAGAAAATCGACTCTGCAAAACAAGATTATTGTGTGGGGACTGTGCAAAGACGCTCTGTTTCTGCCAAAACCAAGCAGAGTGAAACTACAAGTACTGGGCAGACATTATCTCATGCCACTAAGAAACCTTATAAGGTAGACAATGAAGACAAAAGGTCAGATACATTTCTGGTCCAAAATATTATCACAAAAGATCAGAACATTGAGTATGCAAAACAAAATGATTGTACGGGGACTGTGCAAAGACAGTCTGTTTCAGCCAAAGATGCACAAGTCCTGCAAAACCTCATAAAGGGAGATTTGGAGGAGAAAAAGACAAAGCCAGACAAGAATCAAGCTGGATTTAACACACATAATGAAATTACAAACAGGATGAAGATGGTTTCAAAAAATGGGGCTAGCACACATGTTAACAATTATTTGGGAAAAGGGAGTATTATTGGGGAGGATGTGTGTGCTGTTGTAAAACGCGACCAGACTTCTTTTGAAGTTCCAAATATTCACTTAAAGGACATAAGATTGCCTACAAATAAAGTGTCATCAAAACAAGAACTTATCGAAGACCACAAAAAGAAAGAAAGTCAGAGGGAAACGAGGGAAGGTGTTGTGACTGAAAATATGGGTAATAAAGACTTTACAAAGCAAAGAAATTTACAAGTAAATAGCCTTATAGCTCAAAATATATGGATGGATAATATGAAAGAAACAGGTGAAAGGACCCCCAAACAAAAAGATTATTTAGGAAAAGAAATCACACCGCCTAAGAAGGATAGTCAGAGGCGAATGTCACCTCTTCTAAAACAGGAAGCAGTTCAGAAGCAAGAGAGAAAAAACAGTGATAAAATACAGAAAGAGGACTCTGGTATACTACGTCCAAGTGGACATTTAAACAATGATGGTAATTTGAAGGTTAATGAAAACAGAAGCAGCTTCAGAGAGAAGAAAGAGAGAAATAGTGAGACTATTACAGACCAGCATCAGTTAGGAAAAGGTATTTTGGAACCAAAAGGAAATGTAAGTTATGCTAGTCAGCAGGACAACAAGAGTGATGTTATACCATCCAAACCAGAGGCTGCACAGAAGAACAAGAAGGTAACTAGACCAGAAATATCAGCTTTAGCAGACTACGCTAGACTGAGAGTTATCTCAGTTGAGAATGATACAAAGGAGACTGATATACTACCCAAAATTGACTTTTACTACAGTCATGACCATTCAGTTAGAGGACTTCCCCAAAACGCACATGGAAATGTGTCTTTCTTGGACCCGGTTGGAGAATTTAAAGGAGAGGCTCATTCAGTTGAAAGGGAGAAAGGTAAAAATCCCAAACCATTGCAATTTCTACAAAGGGACAAAGAGACATTTTCACCACAAAATCGCTCCAATTCCAGCTTTTTTTCTGCTCAACCAAAACTGACAGATAAAGAATCAAACACCAAACCAAGTTTCATGGAAGAAACAAACAGGGAAGTACATCACAAAATTTCCCAGTCCAAGAATCTCCATGCTGAAAACCATTTAGCATTGCAAGCTGAAGCTAGAAGTGGTCATTTTAGATCAAGACAAGTCGATCATGAAAAGGCTACTGAAAATGTTCCTCATTCTGTAAGACAAAAATCCCCCTTGCCACTCCAAGCTGTTTCTGCTACAGTAAAAACAGAGCAGAACCCAATAAATACAATATCACCAGCTAGGGAGGAAACAGAAGAACTACAATATTACACCGTGAATGCTCTTGACAGTGATGTAAAGCTTAAAGAAACACCTAAACCACCTCAAGACACCTCAAGATCTGAACCGCCTTCAAGCCTTGACAAGATAACCCACAACAAAGATGGGGCTCATAAATCCGAAGAAGAGATAAATGAAGACAGATCTTTTTTGCAGAGTCTGTTAGAATATGGGAAAGTTCAAATGACAGGACCACGATCGAACTCTTCTTCTCCAGCTATGGGAAAACCCACTATGTTCAAAGTGAAGGACAATACCATCAGAACTTCATCTGTGACCAAAACGGTCAAGCCATGCTTTCACAGGTCCTTCTCAGATGATTTCAGTATGGGCTCTCCAATGGAACACCTTAGTGGTTCCGAAAAAGGAGACGAGGAACATATTCAACCTGTTAACTCTCCGGTCATACATGAACCAGCCACCGCCTCCCAATGGCTTTCGAAATCAAGAGAGACACGACCCCAAAACATTTTGCCCTCAGCAGAATTTGCAGCAAAACAACTAAAGAGCCACCAGAGAAGCCAAAATCTGGAGGATGAAGATACTCGATGTGTGATGTCAGAAGATGTAGTTAATGTAAGGGCGCCCTACTCACCCAAGATTTTTAGAGAAATTCATAGAAACACCTACCAAAGGCCTGCCTCAGCCTGCTATGAAAGACCAGAGTCATCCTGTTACGAAAGGCCAGAGTCAGCTTGTAGCGATATCAGACCACTGGGTAAGCCGCCATCCGTGCCTCCTAAAACAGAAAAAGGTCTTCGACGAGCGCAAAGGCTTACTACAAGACGTATGAAAAAGGCAGAGAACAAGACAACACCTGAAAATCAAGAACAGTTGGCGCCCGAACCTATCAGAAATGTCTCCACTGTCCCCTCATCGTCATCACTGTCAAAACATCTACCAGTACAAGCCACGCCCCATCTTTCCCACTATAGCGCCGAGTCAAATTTTACAACACCTATGCACGGTATGGTGGCTCAACCTTTCACTATGACGCAAAGAAAGCTTTTGCAAGATCCAAACTCAGGGCAGTTTTTTATGGTGGACGTGCCGTTAGCAGTTAAGACAAAGACATTTTATGACCCAGAGACAGGGAAATACGTTCAGCTCAATATCCGCCCAAGGTCCCAGAGCGCCCACTCGCACCCAACGCCCGTAGAGGTGTTGAACGGTCCGTACATGTTGTATCCTGGATTTCTGCCAGTGCCTGCCTCTTCATTACCATCAATAAGGCCGTCATCCCAGCTGTCAGCACCAACTACAGTAACCGGTGACCAGTTTGACCCAGGTACTGATGTATGGAAACAGACTCAGCAAAAATACAGCATAAATTCAAGGGGACAGCCTGAATCTGCCTACAGGTCTTATGAGCACATTCGTGATCCGTCTTTGAATGCGCAAAACAACTTCGGTGGTAGTGAAAGACGTACCGATATTATAACTATGAGTGAATTAGAAGACTTTGCAATGGAGAGCGCGTGACTTGTCCAGGCGGTTTAGTGTAGTTAGGCAAGATACTGTTTGTACACATGACTGTATATCTAAGCTAATGAAATGTGACTTTTGAATAAGTTTTAAAAACTGTTTTTGATGTTTATGTAAGGCTTGCTGTTGGACTGACTGGCTGTTTTATAGCTGAGGTGTTTTATTGGAGGAGCAGCTAGGGCTATTTATTTTAAGAAAAAGTCTAGGAAAGAACTGTGAAGCATTCCATTTAATTATGTTATGTTGAAAATTATTTTGCAGTGTAATTGTTTATAATACAGTAAAGACTGTGCCCTCAGAAAACAGTAACTTGTTAACATTTCTAAAGCAACTTTTACTGTTGAATACTAATACAAGCCAGACAAATAAAAAAAAACTAAAGCATCATTACACCAAGACAAATGTTGAAGCTGTTAAGTTATTTTACTCAAAGTTAATGGCAAACAATATGCATGGAAATTGTGCAATATGAAAGTGTGTCAGGATTAACCCTTAAATTATTGCCTACTTCTCACTTGATGTGCTTTGGCATATTACATATTAAAAAGGGTGGTATTTACCTTGCTTTACCTTGCTATTGATGTATGAAACAATTACCTTATAGACAAATACTGCAATGTACTACTTTTACAGTCTTTCAGAAGCTCATTACATCATCTGGCTATTAAAGAAAGATATGAAATCAAAGTTTGTTGGCTGCTCTTTTTATAGGCTACACAGAACCATTAAAAAGTTAAAGGTATTATCTGATGTAACAAACTTCAAAATGAGACACAGGTACATCTGCTGTGCTTTTACATATGGATCTATTTGTGGGTTTGAGTGATTTCAGTATCTGCACAATAGACCACTCTAGTGGACACATGGAGTATTGCACTGAAATCAATTAATGGTATAAAAGCTATTTGTTTAACCTGTTTAAAAATGTTTAAAGTCTTTAAAGCGTACGATCTTTACATTTATAAAGTTTTTTTTGCTTGTTAGTAAAAATATAGCCCAAACAGGTCAAAAAGCTGTTTTACAATTTTTTTTTTTTTTTTTTTTGACAAAAATAAAATTCATTTTTAATTTTTATTGTATGTCAAATTTCAGTCAAGATGACTATATTGAGGTATTTATCTTTTTAGTAAGTATTAAATAAATAATATCTACCCAAATGCTGACCTTATTATGACCTAGGCTGCAATGTTATTTCTCAGACAACTGAAGTAATGTTTGGATACGACTTCACTGACAATTAATACAACAAAAGAACTCATTAGCTTCATTCAAATAGTATTTGAAACAAATGAATGCCGTTATTTAGTTTAGTTTCGGGATATTTTAGACTTGCTTGGCCTCTCTCCAGTTAATTTGATATTACAATGCTTCTCTCATAATAGAATGAATTAGCACAGAAATGCAATGTAATGGCACTGAATAATCAATAATCCACGTGCAATGAATGTTACTTCTATAAATGCTACTACAATAACTCTAAATTACTTAAATCATCACAGGCCATTTGTTTTTGTGTTTGCTTGCTGTGCGAATTCATTTTGGGAAAAACGATTAACAACAACAATTGATTTTTCCCTCATGAAAAACACTGGGTTTTCTTCAATAGGAAACATCTTTATCTGTCGATGCAATGTAGACTCTTAAAATAGTAGCCTATTACTACTGGCTAGGGGCAGAAAGAAATATAAAAAAACATGCTTTAGTTTTAGCTGGAGGAAAACTGTGATCAGATTCTTTGTTCGGGTAACCTGTCCGTTTTTGGCAAATCTTTAAACGAATAAAATATCGAATAAAATAATGCATTCATTTTTTTTGTTCAATTTAGCAACACAAAATGCACTTTTTAAATAAAAAAAGTTTTTAAGTACATTTCCAAAATATTGCACAATTGCAAACATGCATATTTATGTAAAGTGTAAGTATAAATATTACATCTAAATCTAGGATCTTATTTTATTAATATTTTTAGCCTTTAATATGCATATTAATGACGTCATATCCATCAGACCCCTGCAGTGATCTCGAGGACGCAGACTTATTACACCGACCATAAACTCCCTGTAGGCAGGTTTGTGACCTGTTGCTAATGTTTGGTACCTTGGCCAATTCTCCTACGAGAAACAAACCAGGCAACTAATCTTAGTTTGTGTTACCACAGAAAACGTCTTTTAACAAAATGATTTGTGTTTTCTAAAGTGAGGTAAGTTACGCTTATCAAACGGATTAAGCAATACTTTCATCATTAAATCACAGTTAGCGTTAGCTTTGTTGTTACCTGTCAGTTGTTTCTGCTTAGGTCGCCATTGGTTGACACCGCATATGTCGTCACTTTTTGCTTCATATTATTTTTTATCTAAACATTTAGCTCAGTCTTAAGATGTAATATTTGTGACTTATTTTTCACAATCGTTTTACTGTATAAGTAACCTATATTTTATGTAACCATGCTTTAAAATACGGCATATTCCCCTAATTTAATTTTCTGTTCTACATTATTCAATTTATGTAATTTTTTTCGTTAATGTTTTTTTACAATACACCCAAAAGCTAAGCTTTTTTCAACTCCAAATAGTGTCACAATAAAACGCAAATGCCAAGCTGCACTGTTTCATAAAGCAAGACTTTTGACATTATCTGGCTCTGCTTTGTCACCAGGGTGTCGCATCATGAATTATTAAATCACTACTTTGTGATAATACATAATTCCACATCAATTATTAATGCTAATGTGTGTGCAGTTTACTCAATTGTGTTATTGACTATCAAAAGTAATTTCCTGAAAATCCTCAAGGACATGAATTTAATCAGTCCGGCTCCTTTTAAAAAGTAGCACTGTTAAGTGTTTTTAATCTAAGTTGCTTTTCTCTTATTGACACGTGTTTCTTTGAAAGCATATATATATAGAAAATTTTTGAGTTTTATAAACCATTTCATGATTTGCATGCTCTTATATATTTAAGTCCCAAATTCATATCCTTGATGTATGTTTCAGATTGTATTTTGCACAAAAAAATGTAATCATAATTTAGCATAAACCCATTAAACGTATGACAAATGAGCTTTGTGGTTTGCTCAATGCATATTGTCATTATTAGCAACTATCACATCAGTCTCATCCTGGGACACGTGTAACATAGCTAAGTGAGACGAAAAGTCGTGATGTACTTTGAGGTAAATAAATAATAAGATCAACCGTTGCTTCCATTTTTGCAGCCCTACCGTTTGTGAACCAATTAATAATTGATCACAGCCAGATGGTGTGAGCAATAGGCAACAGGAGATGTACATGATTGCCTACATGTTTAATTGTTTCATTGAACATGTCAAAACAGGACCAGTGTGTGGACTCTTGCAGTCTATCATGGCTGCGCAGATGTGATTACCAGAAATGTGTCAGTTGGCATCACATCAGCATGAAAAAGAATTTAATCTGGGTATTATATTATAAAACATGACAAACCACTTAATATACATTTCTGTCCTTATCTTACATATATTATTTCACATTAGTACATTTATATTTCAGCATATCATATATCTCGACACAATGCAATGTCTACCATCACCTGACTTCACAGTACACCAGGCAGTATAAGTCAAACATTAAAGTGGATTGTGAAAAATAAAATAATTTCACATTGGCAACCAGGGAAATTTTCCTTTAACACATGATGTGTTTAGAGTCATTCCACCATAAAAGCTAAATTACAATTCCACCTGCCCACATATACTAGGTTAACCGGGTAGGTTAACCAGGAATAATAAGCAAAAGTTAAGAATGAAAGATAAATTACAATTTAATTAATAGTTTAACACACACATATACACGCAAAATACACATAAATGGAATGCACTCAACACCGTCCTGTCCGCGGCATGTCAGTGCGCTTAAAAAGGAGGCAGCAGGCATTCAATGATAAATCCTTCATCCAAACAATGTCCTCCAGGTGGAAAAAAATAAAACTCCCTTATTTCTTTTCCAGACCCTCCTTTGGGCAGTGCAGGTGCTTGTCAGGAGTTCTTCTTTGGGATGTGATCTTAGAGCTACCAGAGTTAGGACTGTGATCGCTTCCTCCAGCAGCAACAGTGCTTTGGCCCAGCCCGACCCCTGGCCCTGCTGCTCCAGGCCCGGCTGTAGACCCTATCCCCAGCAGATTGGCTGACTGCAGTACTGCCTCAGAGTGTTCCCTGGCCTTCATCCGCAGGGTTGCCACACTGGCCGTCCGGTTACTCTGGCACCCATACGGCGGCAGGAAGGAGAGGCTCATTGGGTCCGGCACACAGCAAGAGCACAGTGGGCTTCCTAAAGAGAGGTAAACAGGAACAGTGTGTAAGAACGGGGTGCATAAGGATATTGCATGTCTCCACTGGCTTCTTTTTATAAATATATGTTTAATTTCACTTCGCGAATGTTATTGCGATCACTGAAATCAACAAGAACATATTTACAGTTTATGTAACCTCAGAGCAGGCATTTAAAGTACTAGCCAAGCAGTTTAACTAAATACCATAGGAAAGGTTTGTTATTTGTATGCCAGATATAGCTTTATTATGCAATAAGTAATGCTAAATAGTTGCGAGATGAACAAAATACATAATAATATAAAAATTATTCACTTCAGAAAGTGTCTGTAAATCATGTTATCAATAAATATTTAATACAAGACAACAGCACACAATTATGTGCTAGGTTGCACATTAGTGCACAAAAAAAGCAAAACAATTGATAACAGCATATATAATAAATATATTAGCTATGTATCAGTTAAAGAGGATCTTACCTTTTAAAGTTGCCACCTGTGACAAGGCTTGTGCATAAGTAGCTGTGTTCAACAGAGTCCCAGGCAAGCAAGATGGGAAAAAAGGTCCACCCGATCCGACCACTCTGTTTATACTAGGCATGACACAAGAATGGCCATTAAATGTTAAATAAAAAAACAAATGCATGTAAAAATCACATGTTTAGATGATCTACATGTATAATCTACACACTTTTGCTGTATTTCCATCGGTTCTTTTTTATTTCTGCCGTGGTCAACGGGAGACTGGTTGAGGTTTCGTGCAGGAGGGTTGCCTTCATTGATTTGTTCTTTGCCTCCCTCCTGGTCTGAAGTTCCTCTTTCGGTTTTTCTCCACTTTGCCCTTCGATTTTGAAACCACACCTGGAAAGAAAGTGAAAAAAACAATGTTTGTTGAAAATTAGGATGATACAATTTTCTCTATTCTGTTCTGAAACTCACAAAATATACTTAGAATCAGTAGCCTAATTATTATTTGCATTAAAAGAAAATCAAGTTTTTGATATAATCCTACAAGCTGGTGACTTGTTTCAAACTTCATGAGCACAAATTTCTAAGCATATGCAGGGAAGTTCTTGTATCTTAATTGAATGAAGGTCATTGCCTATAACAACATTTAATTGAGCAATTTTTCATTATCATTTTTTAATGACTTCCTACTGACAGTCTCCCTGCTTCTGAGAGAGAGAACCGTGATGAAGTCGTTTATTTCTCTATTTAGTGATTGTTTGACAACATCAGATTCGATTAAGTCTGTGCTTTCTAAGGCATTAATCATATTTGAATGGGAAAGGTTGCATAATGCAGCCATATCTCGTCCGCCTGGCCAGCATTGTGCAAAGGTACAATGATGTGAACAAACAAAACGCCACACACGTATAGCCAGCCGACATAATATGAGACAACAGTTTACTGGCAAGACAACAATATTCACAATGTAATTGTGGCAACATTATCTCACCCTTGCACCTTCCAGCTAGAAGTCATGATCCCCCAGCACTGAATGCTCTATAATTGCACCATTAATCTCAATTTGCAGTTTGTTCTTAATGCAGCGCAAGCCAATTGACACTTTAAAAACGGGGGGGCGCCTGCACTATACTACAACAAAAAGAAAATTTATTTCCTAATAATAATGTAAGTTTAATATCCCTGCATGCTGCGACCGATTCATGTTCAGATTTAATAATAGGAATCGGGTAATCCGATTAGAGAGAAATAATTTGTTTACAATCCCTAATTTACAGCAGCGAATTCCATTATCGCGTTGCAGTCATTGGTTTTAAGCGATAGTAAGATGACCCTAGGGAACACAAGGGAAACTATTATATTTCTTACAATTAGATCTGAGCTCTGAAGAAAACCCAAAAGCAAATCTGGAATGCAGGAAATTGCATATACGGACACATTGAATGCAATTACAATGTGGCCAAGTTGATATTACCACCGATGTTTTGCAAGGCCACAGAATATGAAATTGGAGGTTTCAGGTGCACGGGCGCTTTAACGAAAGCAAATCCTTCACGGTTAAGCACGTCTGTATTTTTTAAAAAGCACTGCATCTTCAACTCCATTTGCGTTAAAGCACGGAAATGGGAGTGCATCTTAGCAATTTTTATACCTTAGAGACGAGGACAAATGAGTGTAGAACATTAGCACTAGTTAATTATGAATGACCGATTAATCAACCTAATCTAATATTCCACATTATGTTGATGTTATTAAAGCGCATCGCGGAAATGACAGAGTGCCTTCATTTACTTGCTTTGGCCAAACGCTTTATGTTATGCTATTAATTATATGTTTGTACCGGGACAGTTGTGGAAAGTGTCTCACCTGGACACGGGCCTCTGTTAGGTTTATTTTCATAGCCAGCTCTTCTCTTGTAAACACGTCTGGATAGTGAGTCTGTGCGAAAACTGCCTCCAAAGCTTCCAGCTGAAAGCAAATCGTATCTGTTGTTGTCGTTTATTCTTTGTAATACATGAAAAAAATACTACTCGAGTATAAATGTTGCATGCATATCAGCAGTGTCTTATTGCGTATTTATTTTCACAGTTTAGCGATAAAAACTCTTTTTTCGTTTTGCTTTATAATTAAAATAGTTAAAAATTAACAATTAAATTCCTTTTATGTATAAACATTATAAAACAACATTATAATGCAAAGACATTTCAGTAGTGGGATATTTAGCTTCTTTTAATTGTAAGCATATGCTACCTGTTGTAAAGTGAAGGTTGTCCTGTTTCTGCGTTGTTTTCTGCGCAGGAAACCGTCATCAAAGTCTCCAGAGGCGTGATTCCCAAACCCATTTGTGTTTACTGTTTAAAGTAAAAACATCACATTTTAAACATATCTTTCTTTTATAACAATTTATTTTTCTTATAGAATCATCTTATAAAGATGTTGAAAAATATTATCCCCCCAGTTCCCTCACAGTTTATTGTGCTGGACTAATTTACAGGGAACAGTTGTTTGTAATCTGGTAAAGACCTGAATTACCACTTTACACAATGGGAAACCGTGACCACTAAAATGCCGACTGAAAGGCATGACATCTAACATCTGTTCACAGGCAGACTGCAACAAAAAAGTCTCAGCTGGAAAGCTATCATAGGTTTCGATCAAGTTGCCATGTGGCAAAACATAAAACACCCCCAAAAAACATAAACAAATAATTATAAACTGCTGCTTCGATTAAAAAAACAACAACTTGGCTTGTATAAAATAAAGACACTGGGTAAATATAATATATAATACATAATATAACGATAAAACTGATAGTTTTAATGTTATATTTTAAATGATTACAAAAATTAGTCGAAGTCAATGCAAGTAGCCTAAAACATTAAAAAAAACTTAGACGTTACTAAAGAAATGCGTACTTACGTGAGTTGGTCCTGCAGCACTCTCCTTCTAACTGTGGTGGACAGTGAAAGTAAAACATATTTGTTTCCTGATGTTTTTTCTTCTCGTACCCAATGGAGTAATTATTAAATATTTCACTCTGCAAAGAATAAACAGTATGTTTTTCAACTATTAGGCTCTATAATGTCCTAAAAAGAAAACTTTGACTAATAACAACATTTTTGCATCGTCTCCGATTTTAAATCCAAGTTATATGTAAAGATTTAAAGGAAAAACATGCGTCTGCATTCATACCTATAGATGTTGTGTTGTTCAGTCGCGCTCATGCGGTGATGAAGTGCTTTGGAGAGATACCGGCGTCTCGTGCTCAACCTCGGCTGTGCAATCACAACGTCAATCACTAAGTGCTCCGCTTTCACCTCCCCTGCTCCAACTCATCCTCTGCTCTGCACACGAGGAGGGAGTGACCAGCTGTCTTTGTGACTGTTTACAGCACGACAACACTCGCCTTTATAATCTCACACGTAATTGCAATTAATCAGATTTTCTTTCCTCACTTGCAAGTCATTTGGATAGGATCGCCGCGGCCAACCGGATTGCGCACGTGGTGGTAAACGTCAAAATCCTCCAAGGCATCGGCGAATTACTCCGAAAGTGTAACTTTACCTTTATGCATGCATATTCCCAAATCGCAAACACACGGGCACACGCACCATGCACTTTTTTATACAGTTGCTTTTTATATTAAAAATCTAGATGACTGTTTTTGAATTTAAAATTGGCTGTCAGACCAGTAATTGCTCATTATATGGGTTAGGGGTCCACTTTATACGAGAATCCACTGGCTGTGCGCTCGCAGGTCCAAATTTTGATTTTGTTCACAGCAAGGGGTCCGAGGATTTATTTCCCACTCTCGCGTAAATTATATGCAGCGGGACCCTTTCAATTACTTTTAAAACGCATGTGGGACGCCGCGCGCAGACACCGTCGCTCCTCTGCTGCTGGAAATGAGGCTCCGAGTACCAGCTGAAATTTTGAAGTGGAGGACGGTATTGGATGAAATCACATAAACTGCAAAAAAGCAAGTGTAATGGTGCATAATTGGTTCTCTAATAGCATTACACAAGGATAATAGCCTGTTATGGCCCCCTGCACTATTAAGTGCTTCCCTGGCGTAGAACGTTTATGATATTAAGAGGGGAATATAATGATATTTTAGTTATTAAATGCGTGTAATTAATTTATGCACCGCTGAAAATAAAGTTGGTATTATGATCTCGTCAAAATGCATTGGGAAATGAGACAAGCTCTGTGCAACTTACTGACATTTGTGTTATTATTGCGAATAGAGACATATTGAGATACTGCATTCGCTGTATGGGAGACAATGTGATACAGCAGTAAATATGGCACTGGATGTGCGAGTGTCATAAAGCGCTCTGTTTTGGCCAAATCTTTACACTGCAAATTCAAGGGAATAATTTCTGTTTTTAATATTTAACTAACAAAACAATTGAGTGTGCGCGAGGCCTCGTAAAAGAAAAAAGTTTGCAAACGAAAAACCTCTTTGGCACCATGAAGTCGAAATGTGTGTAGTTGGAAAAACTTTCAGTACCATGGTCAGCGATAGAAAAATAAATGCGGACCAATCTATTATACAGACTGAAGTTTTCTCGTATAATTAAAGAATAAATGGTTTTAATGAGGTAGCCAACACGAACGATCCAATAGACTAATTCATAATTACACAGACTACTTTTCCACTTGGTTTATTTGTACGAAGTCCTTAAAAATAAAGATCTTACAGTGAGTCCCTTAGATGATTTATTTGCCTAGTTTAAAGAAAAAACGAGATACAGTCATACAAATCACTAGCATCACTTGTAATTGTGAACCTGTTTCAAACTTTAAATTGTTTGCTAGGGTATTTGCAAAAACAAATACAAGATATAATGAGCAGTCATTTCTGACACATACAAAACTACTTGAAATAGCAGCAGTAATGTCCCAGAGAGGCCAGACATTGTGATTAATGTGCAACAACATAATATCATAGATGTATTTAAAATTCAATAAGGCCCTTTGAGGTGCTGCGTGTTTTGGCTTATGATCTAATGATGCATTACATTTCCTAGATCATATTAGGAAAATTAACTAAAAAGATCCATACAAAACACCACAGTTGATGCAAAACTTGTTTTATTGGGTAACTTTTAATTAAAGTTTATGGATTGTAAACTCATTCATTGCCAACATATTGCATATGCATTGGTTCATTTATCTGTGTTTGGTGGGAGGTAGATAATCATGAGACAAGTTTCAAAAACACTGACCACCGACTAAAAAGTCAAGTGGATAAATTGGCACCAAATAAGTTTAATAGAAGAACCCCCTATATAAATACATTTTCCATTCTTTTCACAGATTTACTGGTAGCATTAAGAACAAATAAATTGTTTTTTTCCCAGTTAAGCAATAAGAAAAAAAAACAGTACAATAGTTTGGCAAACATTCCCTGAATAAAAACATTTTTCAAATAGAGAATACATTTGATTTCAAGTCATTTCCAGGAATAAACAAATAAACAAAACAGTAACAAAATACAAACAAATATGAAGACACTTTTGACTACATACATGAGTACATGCATCTGAAAAGTTCCAAGAAGTTACTGACAACATATTCAACACATCTAGTAATCTAAAAATAACTGATGCATCGAATCACCCGCAGTTCCCTAGTGTGACGTATACATTTTCTATTCTGTACCTCAGCTAATATGTTTTAATATGCTCTGCTCAGTTTACCTGTAGTCAGCTTTAAGCTTCCACATCCCTTCCTGTCCAGGAAGTCTATGAAACTCACAGATATTCCTTAGAAGTTCTCTAAAAACTGCTGTTTGCGAGGAGTTAAGTCTTGGGGTGAAGTACTCCAGAATCTCCTTGGTGCTTGCTTGACCATCCACCTGAGCTTGGAAGGCCACAAAGTTCCTCAGGTCGACCAGAAGCTCATCGTGTTCTGTAGGAGCAGCAGGTACAGGAACGGGCCGAGTGCTTCTCTCTTCTTCTTCTTCTTGTTCCTCATCCTCTTGTCTCTGGGGTTGACTGATGTGATTCCTGGCCCTCATAATAGCAAGGAGAGAGGACGATGAGAGAGAACCAGGTTCTTGTGCCCCTTCACCACTGAAGTGAACACCAGATCCTGGCTTCTTTATTCCTGACTTCTTTACAATATTTGCATCCTGGATTAAAACAAAAATAGTGTTAGAGAACACAAGTCTTTATTATTCTATAGGGGGTTCAGAGAATATTGTATGCAAACAGTATTTATACCTTGCATTTCTCTGATGTTTCTGCCGTCGTCCTAGGTGCTTGAGAAAGTAGTGGGTTTTTCTTCTGCCCAAACCTTCTCCTAAGAAAAATCAGATATTAAAATGGGTATTGGTTTTAAAATGTAAATGTATTTTTTCTTTTACATCGAATGAGATGGACGTACTTAAGTGGAGGTGGGGTGGCTGGTGTTGACCCTCTTGAGAAAGGCGCCCTGAGATTCTGTCTTGAGGACTTAAGAGCTCTCAGTGCATCCTTGGCAACCCTGTTAGCCTCGGCTTCCACAAGTACAAAATCTGGGTTTGATGACTCCATGATGGAGTCATGCTTCATGACACTGTGGATTCCTGATTTCTTAAAAAGTTTGGCTAAAACATAATCATCGCTCTTTTTCTCATCTTTATTGTCCTCTTTTTCTTCATCGTCCACTTTTTTGTATCTCCTTTTCTTCACCAGGTGAGAAATACGACATCCTTCAAATCTGGCATCCGCTGAGTGCTTGCGCTTTTTATGCTTGTGTTGATCGGAGAACTTTTTTTCTTTTGTTTCACAATGCTTTTTCTTCTCCCTGTGCTTCTGAGGGCTGTCTGCCAAACAAACATCATTTGTTGGAAGATAACCATTGGAATGAGATTCAAGTTTATTGTTCAAATGATCGTTGACAGAGGTAGCATGTTTGTTGTTTGACAGAGATGCGGTATTTTGGTCTTCAACGTCAAATGCAGATGAATGAGATTGAGATGGTCCCGATGTCCCCTGAGAAGGATGGGAAGACTTGTGTCTTTTTGGAATCTGCACATCTGAGCCTGTGCCTATACACAGAAAAAGACAAAACGATTCATATTCGTTTCTTTACGAACAAAGCTTGATTTTAATAAAGAGTCAGAATGCAAAATGTATTTAGATTCATGTTTACAAGTATGTAAATGTATCGAATTTTAACACATCAATGAATTACCTGCAAATATTGCACTGGTTTCTGTTCCCTGTGTGCCGTCAGGATTACTCAGTGTGAAAAGTTCATAAATGTCGTTAGATTTGAAAAACCGTCTCTGTTTAGGATCTTTTAGCACTCGGTTGGTGAGAAACTGTTTGAAGATTTGTCTGTGGATGAGGACCAAAAACACTGTATTAGTTTTTTCCAATCTCCATGATGATATACCCCAGTCCCACATTTCCAGTATGATTTTCTTTATAGCCTCAACACTGACATGCCACAATCTTACCCTGCTGGACAGTTTATCAGCTTAACAAATGCACGTTGTGTCTTGGGTTAGTTTGTAAATAGAAAATTAATATGTGAACAATCCAGTGTTTGGAAATTCCCATTGCCTCCCTACAAATAACAGAGTAGTCTAGAATAGCCTTCAGCGACCAATTAGCAAATTTGTGTTGATATCTAATAAAAAAAATTATGCATTTCAATTACTGTCTATTGAGCTCCTGCAGACAGAAGTAGGACATTATGGATTGTAATAGTCCTTCTCAGCATTACCAGCTTCATCTAAACGCCCAATCCTAGGAAAGGATTACCTGTGGTAAATCTTTTCTTCAATGGTTCCAGCTGTCAACAGCCTGTATACGGTCACCTGCTGTTTTTGCCCGATCCTCCAGGCGCGTTCGCGTGCCTGCAGCGAGAGGTCAACAGTTCAGATCAATACTGATCAGTACTGCATACGGTACAGACAGAGTTTTTACAGTAAATGGCCAACCTGAGTGTCTGTGCTTGGGTTCCAGTCTGGGTCGTAGATTACAACCCTATTCGCACCGGTCAGGTTGACTCCTAAACCTCCAACTCTTGTCGTCAAAAGAAAGACAAAGATGTCCTTGTTCTGAATAAGGTAAACACATGTTAGTGAAGTGTAAAAGTGGAGAAGCAAAGCGAAAACTCTGTCAATAATCTGGTTCACCTGGTTGTACTGAGCGATGAGAGGCTGCCTGGACCCAATGGTGGTGGTACCATCCATTTTGAGATAGGAGTAGCCATTCTCTTTCAGAAACACCTCCAAGATCTCCAGCATCTGTGTGTGTGGGAGAAATGGTTCGAGACAGAGCATTGAGAACAGGATTAGTGCTAATAGGATTAGGTGAGATTAATATTACATGTACAGAAGTACCAACTGTGTGGGTTTTAGGTTCTCTCTGAAGCCAAATCTCATTTCTATTGAACAAAGACAGCTGGGTCCTGACAGACACCCTACAATGCAATAAGATCTTGTAATGAATTCTATTAGAGGGCGAAATGACATAATAACTTTATTGGTCCTTTAGTGGCTGCTGCTGGAGATGGGGAGAGTGCATCTTATCTATCAATACTCTGGGTTTATTCACACTTCTTTACTTAAGGCATGCCTGCAGAGGCAAAGGCTTGATGGATCTACTTATATGAATTTGGCCAAAATCAACATATCAGATCTATGATATTGTGCAGAGTCTAACCAAATTTCGCATTATTTAAAGTTCAAATGATGAGAAGCTGTGGGACTTTATATCTTAAAGTGCTGTAATGATCCCTTTTGTCTTTTTTCCGTATCCATTACTCTCTTTCACACTGACCTGTCTGGATTGCGTGAAAAGCAGAACTCTGTGTCCCTGTTTGAACCACAGGCGCAGAAGAGACTCCACCACAATCATCTTTCCCGATCGCTTCCAGTAACCGAAGTGCTCTTCTTCGGTAAGCTGATCGTCGGGGATGCCCCGGAGCAAGCGCGGCCCACCTGTGAACAGGTCTGGGTGGTTGCACATCTTCCTCAGAGCTATGAGGCCCGAGAAGACCTAGAACAACAGGGTGGGGAATTGAGATTAATACACCGGATGGACACGTTAATATATTTAATGGCAGGAGGAAAAGTTTCCCATGTATGAGATACGGCCAACACAAATCTTAATATTAATAAACTCGGTTAATTTAATGATGGTAATTGACCAGAGCAAAGTAAAGTCTTTCCTTCAAGTAAATGCAGCAGTCTTTGCATTATATATGTGGCTTAATGGAGTTTGTGACCACATAAGAGGGGTTTGTAAACTGCTCTGCAACCCACAGCTTTTGCCTCCGCAAAACACATTTGGAGCATCGTGATGAATAGTCACGAGGAGCCTTTTCCTCGCTGTGACGGCGATACGGCGCATACGCAAAGTCAATAGATCACAGGGCACTCATTTATTGAGCACAACAAGCATGTCCGCAGGTGCACGAGGTTGACGTGACATTTGTCAATAAGACATTAAACTAGATTCTGCATCTTTGTAATAATGTGATTTAGCAGTAAATTACATTCATTAGCGTTCATAACCTGAACGCTTGCCTGGTGGGAATGGAGCGTTTGAACATCACACTTCACCGATGACAGAAGATGTTTGTCTCCGCAAGCTTTAAAATGTGTATATAAACATACAGAGAGGATGTCATCGCTCTCAGGTAAACTGAATAATGAATAAAGCTCTTCACGTCGTGGAGAACAGAGGATCATTCATTTTAAGCATTACCTGCATATCTCCATTCAAAATCTGATAAACCTCCTTGGAGTCCAGGAAGGTCTGGTAAACCTGCCGCTGATCTTCTGTCAGCCTGCAGAACAGGACCTGTGTGGACAAAATATATGTTTCACATCATGCAAGGACCTTTCTTGTTCAACTTAAATAAATGAATAACTCATATGTGAGATGTATTATATCTGCACCTGTTCGCTTTTGTCAGGTAAGGAGAGGTTTGCTTTCACATCAGCCTTCATTCTCCTCAGCAGGTAAGGGTTAATTGTGTCACGAAGAACACAAGCGCATTTATAGGCTGTCTGGACCTAAAGATTATACATTGAATAAATACATAAATCCACATGTTGTGTAATTCGACAAACCAGCTTCAATCCAGTACAGGCTAATTAACAAGCCCCGACTTCAACGCACTTTACGAAAGCCAAACAATTTGTGTGTCCTGAGACATGTCAACAGCCGCTTGCTCTCTTTCTCTCCTCCTATCAGCAGATTGACACATTAAAGATTCATAAGAGTGCTGCTGGACTCCAGAGGGGGCCTGCACTCTTTTATCAATAATGTTCTCCTGATCCTGCGTTAGGCCAAATGCCATTTAGCTGTAATTTAAAGGGGTTTGCAGATCAAAAGAAAGGCTGCAGTAGAACCACAACACTGCAGGGCATACAATGAGCCTGGATTAGGGCGCATATGAGAAGACAAAGAGAGGGAGGGGTAAGCAGAGGTTGAGAAAGATCAAATGAAGTTCTGGAGATGGCTGTAGACTTTGTTTAGTAGGGGAGAGCGGGGCACAACCTAACGCTTTTTGGTTTTGGCTCAATCATTCAAAAAATTTTTGAGTTTGATTAATTATATTTTTCACAAGCAACACACACATCTCTGCTACAAATGAACATTTGAAGTTTGTTTCTAGTATTTACCATTCTTGGACAATTACACCAAACGTGACAGAAGTGCAAACGTTACAACTTACCCCATAGGTGGGGTTAGTTGTAACACTTGCTAAAAATTAAGTTTGCAGGCAAATATTTCAATACTATTTTGTCTATAGACTTGAAATGGATATTGTTTATATATCTGTCTATAATAGACGGGTATCCTCACTATTCATCCCCTATATTATCATAATTCAATGATAAATGGATACAAATGTCTAAATATGTGAGAAAAAGCAGCACAATTATGACATTTTTTTTTACATGTGATCCAGTATGTAAAAACCATACTAAAGTCTCAAAATCAAATTCTGAGATAACGTACATCAAAGTCTGAATTTAGCCATTCATTTCATAATGATTTTAATCTTTGACGTAACCTAATTCAATCAATATTAAAGATATGAACAAAAATACATTTTGACACACGGTTTTTGATAAGACAGGCACATTTATTTTGTTGTCAGCCAGCAGTCATTCGTGTGTAGCCTATTTAAAACAACGGCAAGAATTACGCCACAGCGTTAATTCAATTAACACAGCGTTACAATTAACCCCGGTGGGTCAAAATATTTTCAAGCCCACCAAAAAAGTTGCTAAGAGCTGCAGACATATTTCAAAACGATGCTATGTTTTAGTCAACAAGACACCGATTAGTATGACATAGCATTGGGTTTGGTATCTTACACCCAACTTAGAAACCGAAAAAACATGATGATGAAAAAATTTACTTACATGCCACCAAAACACTCGTTCATCAATAACTCTCTGGAAAAACATTATACATTTCTAATAATTTGTGGGAGATTGTCTTTTGGCAGGATGAAAAAAATACCGGTAAACAAAACGCTCAACCTTGTGCAACAATGTAAACAGTCTGTGTTACAAATAACCCTGCGTTAGTTTTTGCCCCGCGCACCCCTACTTGTTTCTGATGAAAACAACTGTATTGTAATACAGGGACTGACCAAAACAGGTTTATGCTAAACCTAGATGTCAGATCTAATAAACGTCTCAGGTGATGTTCCTTCGAAGTTTCAGCTTGAAGAACCCAATGATCATTAATAATAGCATGTCGAAACTGCCCTTATTTGGGGTGGAAGCAAAAACGCTTGGTTTTTCTGTGGTTTTTTGAGTGCTTTCAGTTTAAATAGATCCGAACAACAGTATCTCACTACAATTCGCTGAGGGCCGAAACTATGGTAATGCAGGACTGTCAGCCAGTGGCTGTGGGCAGGGCTTTATCAGTATGACATCACATTGATAAGAAAATCAAAAAGGCATGTCTAACGAGACTGCTTTGGTTCAACAGGGATTAAAAAAAAAGAAGTCGGTGCATGTTTTTCATTGTAGGGTGGTTGTGTTGACACACTTGCAACACACATTTATGTCCAAACACCTTGTAGTGGTGGACATCCTTTAAACGGTTTTCTCAAATATTGGCCAGTTTGGGTCTATGAGCTTTTTTAATTTCAAATTAATTTGTGTGTATATCTTGTGACTGGTCACTATATTATTTACACTTTGCACAATTTTATTATAAATCTTTAAATGTACCGATATTTAAATAGCCCTCTAATATTAGGTTATAAAGCTGCATTCATATTTATAAATGTAAATTGTTTTATATGTCTTTGATTATGCAATGAAATTTAAACTATTTACATGATTCAAAAATGTAATTGTTACTCAATTGAATATCAACTAAACAAAATGTACGAAAAGATGAAGTTGGTCTATAGGATTGTACAGACGGTTGATATGAGAGCTTTACTGAGAGAGAGTCATGGGGTTTAGATATCTTCAACCATTTAATAACATTAATAATTAGTAAAGGTTTTTATTATTGGCAAAGGAAACATCAATACCCTTTTAAAGCAGTTCGAAAATGAAATCCATAAAGTAAGTGTGCTACTAAAAAGGTTTCCTAATAATGGCACATCTAGAATCCCCACACCATACAGTTGTCACATCACGGTTTAAAGGTTTTAATATAATTTTGAATTAATACAGACATTTCCATGTCTACCTAAAGTGTTATGCAGGTTCCTCGGTAAGTTTACAGTTATATTTGGTGGAAATGATAGGTTTGCATCAATAATAGGGGAACATTAAGTTGATGTGTGGTTCACCTGCACTGGAGATGCATTAGAGTATCCGCCCATAGTAATGGGCACAGAGAACTGCTCCATGAAGACAGGCAGAGTCCCCAGTTTTCCTGGGAACACAAAGTCAAAGAGCGACCACAGCTCTTTCAGGTTGTTCTGCATGGGCGAGCCCGAAAGGATGAATCTGTGGGGTGTCCGGAACTGAGGAACAGAATAAAGTTAGAACTGAAATAGTCATCAAAAGTGTTTTTATGAACAGCATATATTTGTGTATCCACAGGTAGAACTTATCTGATAAAGACCTTTATTATAGATTTTTAAAAGCTCCATTAGCTTCGGTTTATTCAATACCAAATCAAAGTGTTGTGGAATTTCCGATGGATTTTTTTAATAGAGTGATCGATAGCACTGAAGCTCATATAAATTGATGCAGACTGAACGGATAATTTCTGTAAGGTATCAGATTTACTGCCAGACTACATTTGTATGCTCAGTGCGAGTCGTAAATCTCCAAGTTGTCTTTGGTACTACAAATTTACATTTTTACATCGAAAGCGGAAAAAAGTATACTTTAAAAAAAAGTATACTTTAAAAAAAAAGTATGCACTGTGTGTTTCCTAGGATTGAATTTACAGCCTTTTGTGCTGCCAAAGCCATGCTCCACCAAGTGCGCTACAGGAACGTTATACATTTAGCAGATGCTTTTATCCAAAGCACCATATATTTGATCAATATATGTTTAACCTTGAAATCAATCATTAGCAATAACAGCTTGATTTGAAAATGAAATCTCTTAAATGAAAGCAAGAATCACCTGCTTGCACGCCACAGTAACCCCAGCATTGGGGTTCCTAATCTTGTGTCCCTCATCCAGGATGACGTAATGCCAGTCATACTTCTGAATATAGTCTTGCATAATGCGTATGTACGAGTAGGAAGTGATGAGGATGCCGTGACCGGCCACTATCTCTGGGATGAGCTTCTCCTGTAAGACGGGAACATGAGTATCAGCTGCAGTGGTAAAAGCCAACGCATCACGCTTACACAACAACGTCTTTTTTGGCCGTTAATTAAATTGGGGAAACTGTGATAGGTTGCCGGTATCGGGCCCCTGGCGATAGCGTCTTCATCAGAACGACTAGTCTATACGTCTGCTTTGACGTTTCACATGAACGGTCTCAAGTGTGTTCCAATTATAGATGTGCAAAGCGACTAACCTCTGTTCCCAGCCTATCGCCCTCCTCCCCACACCCCCCCGCACACTTTTTTCTTTGTAGCCAATTAATCAGGTACATCTGCTCTACAAGAATGTTAGTGTTAGCGTGGCGGTATCATTAGGTGCCAACGCTGCATAAATGTTCCTCTGTCTCTCTACAAGCTCTTGAGACCAACTCTCCACCTAGAGGGCAAAGTACGGACTGCCAGACAACAGGCCCCATTAATCACTGTGTCAGGCAGGATGGGGGGGCAGTGAAGACCACTCACAGTAAATACCTCACAGCCGCTCCTGCTACCTTAGCTTTAATTAATTTAACATTTCCTTGGAGCCAATTCGACTCTATGGTAGGATATCTGCTGACAGGGGAAAATCTTGCTCCGGTATAAACGTTATAGACCGGTGCGACACAGTTCATCTTAATCTTGTTTATGTTGCTTCTTTGTATAGAAAAATTTAAGCCCAAAATGGTCAGATATTTCAGTGAGATTAAATAGAGAAAGAAATAAAACTGATCTGACGCATCTGAAGATCGCGGTCATGGCTATGGGACTTACCTTTCTGCTGGTGAAGGAGCCGGTGTCATGGAGAACAGCCACACGGAATGGAGGCCACCAGGTGTGAAACTCTTTCACCCACTGATGCATGACAGTGGCGGGACACACAATTACTGTGGGACCCAGGCCAGCATACCTACAAAAGAAAATACATTCACCCTGAAGTAACTCTTCATTCTCTTTAAGGCTGTGAGGCGATGATTTAATTAAAAGCACCAATCGCAAAAATGATTCTTTCCCCACACAGTACACCTGTCCTCCAAACAGGTAGTCCAGTATTTATACATTAGAGAAAAATTACAAGCATCAAATTTATGAATTGATAAACACCATGAGCTGATGGGGCAGTTCTGCTTTTCCTCCCAGTGCATTTGTTCAATAAAGGTGATGAACTGCCGAAATGCACTAAATGGCTTTGGGAGCATTACGGCTTGATATGATATTCCGGATTGTGAAAGCCATTGATAGCGAGCCATAATTGAGTTTGCAAACAATCAATTTGCGGATGGACGACGCCAGACAGCTTATTGACCAGCAAGGAGGGGCCCAGCCCATCCGAAAAGCAAAAAGGCACTACCTTAAATGTGTTTAATTACATGTTTCATGTTTAATTTCCCACCCCCTCTTTCACCAAACAGTCTCTCTCTTTCATGTCACGTCCTTGTTTCCACTTTTGATGTCGCCACTAAGAGAATTAGAGGAATATCATAATTGAAACGTCTTTAATAATTCACACCAAACCTCTCTCCACCAGCAATCCAGCTGCTGAAATATTAATCGCAAGCGAGACTTTGAGTCTGGGAGGGGTGGGGGGAGTCAGACGATGTTTGCGTGAGTGTGTGTTTATGAGCGTTCGAACGCATGTACGACGTATTCGAGTGGGTAGATGATGATGATGATGCATGAGCATGTTTAATAAAGACGAGCCTTAATAAAAACGAAAAACTAAAGGAATTAAGGAGACAATGCAAACAACAAAAAATGAGAGCGTATAAATAAAGTGTATGTACAGCAGTGAAAGTGTTTGATTAAGAAGATTCCCTTGCCTGTAATTGGATCCACGTGTTTTTAGTTTGCTATAGCTTAGGCCTGCCAGGAAGGCAATTATCTGGATCGTCTTGCCCAGGCCCATCTCGTCTCCCAGAATGCCTCCTGCTTGCTGGCAGTGCAGTTCCCACATCCACCTGACACCTGTCTGCTGATACCTGGACAACAAAAGCAAACATGTCGCACAAAACGCAGCCCCAGCACAAACACAAACACTGTGGCTGATGAATTAATCATAGGGCCATTATCTCTATTGATTCTGGATAAATGGGCCGTAAGTGTTGGCCAATTGATGTGCTGTAAAACGCATCCACAAAACAATAGCAAATCCCTCTCTTCTGAGCCCAAAGCACTTCACCCCCCTATAACAGCACACTGTTTGGCTTTTGGCACTCATAAAGTTAAAATGCATTCAAGGTATCTATTTCTGCAAGGATTTAAGACTTTGCACTGCACGTGATTGTTTAAGGAAACAGATTATTAAGAGAATCTACTGTTGTAATTGTGTGAGTCATACTTGAAGAGTTTCTTCCAGAGGAAGCCAGGCATTTTAAATCCTTCATCAAACTCGACCTCGCTCTCCTCTGACTCCTCCTCGCCAGCTTCTCTTTTTGCCTCTTTATCCCGAAGTCTTTGCCTTTTCCACTTCCTGCGGAGAGACAGACGCACTGCGTTACCGTTGTATCTTTTAAATACTCCTTCAAACAATGTCCACACTTTATTACACACAGTATAAACATATATTATGCAAAAAATACTTTTATTTTGTATGCCATTAATCGCAAATAAAGGCGCTCTAAGTGAATCTGTGTGATGTCCCCTCCTGTTGAAGTTCGAAGTGTTGCCAAACAAAACGGAGCGTAGCTAACTCCTCCCCTCCCCCTCCCTTCTGAACGAGTCATGAACGCACCCAGCCTCCACTCCCAAATCCTTCTTGTCGTTTATTGGCTGGAACACTTGGATATGTTTCGTGGTGGTAGGTTTGACCACTCTGTTTTTGTTGCAGTTTGTAAAGCCTGGGCTGTCTGCAAAGACCGCGTTTTTTTTACAGTGTGTTCAGGGGACAGGCAGCTAGCAGATAGTGAGGAGATGTTTACTGTATGAAAAAAAAAATTTTATGGCCTAAAACGCGTGAATTCGCTTAGAGCACCTTTAATCTTTTTATAAGAACAAAATCAAAACAAGCTAAATGCAAAATGAATAAAATCTCCATATTTTATAAAAATATATTATTTTTTTGAATAAAATATGAGGAGTTCAGATGCAAAACCCTCTAAGTGCATTTGACTTGTTTTCTTCAAAATTAGCATTTTTATCAGGCTCTTTAATAGCAATGAAAATGAATAAGTTTATTAGTTTATTAATGCTTTATTATCACAAATGTGACTTAAGTCATTTCATTCTTATTTAACAAATTTGCCTTTCAATGCAAAACCCTCTAAGTGCATACAAGCTTTTTTTTGTCAAAAAACCCCTCCACTTCTAAAAAAAAATCTTTGGACAAGCCAGACAGTTGCAAAATCACTAAAGATGCAACTACAAATAATGCAAATAGTGAAAGTCCGAATTTAAAGGGGTCATAGTGTGAACATCTGACTTTTCCATGTTTAAGTGCTATAATTGGGTCCCCGATGCTTCAATCAATCTAGAAAACGTGAAAAAGAACAACCCAGTAACTTAAATTCGGTAAGCCATTTTCTGCAAGCATGTGAAAAATTTGGTTGTTCAGATTTCCCCTGTTTTGTGAGGTAGGTAGCAAGATGAATTACAATAATACCGCCCTCTTAATCTGCACTATCCAACCACAGCACTGCCATTTAGAGCAGAGAGAAAGAGAGATAGAGAAGAAAGAATTGACAGCACAGTTGAGTTACAATTACAAAAGCCACCATCATTGTGATCAGTGTTTGCATTTCATTAGCTCATTTGCATTTTAAAGGATACACCCAAAACTGGCACACTTTTGCTCAGGCCTACAAAGTGGCAATTTCAACATGCTATAATAAATTATCTGTGTGGTATTTTGAGCTAAAACTTCACATACACACTCCGGGGACACCAAATATTTATTTTACATCTTAAAAAAAATCTCATGATAGGACCCCTTTAAAACCCAGATTTGAAACCCATAGTCGTTCCACACGTTATCATTTATCCAATTTTGCTTAAAAAAAAAAATAGATGTGTTGTTTAGCGGATTCTGCCAACAAACCAGTATTTCTGAATGGCCTAAGGGCGAAATTAAGCAGATTTGAAACAAAGGTATTTGATGTACGTGCTGAGATCATTCTGTCAATATCATTTTCTCAGAAGTGGCATTTGGCGGCTTTTGCATCTGAGCTCCTCATAAATAAGAACATGCATTTTTTTTTTAAGCCCAAAGGGACAATAAAGTAGCAGAAGAAGGCATCAAACACATCAGAAATAGATAAAGAGCACCTGAAGGCACAATGTGACATGCTGCTCAGGTTCACCCTGAACGTGTGTCACAGAGAAAGGCAGACTCCATAGAAATGTTTCCCATGTTGCTGATTTTATGTGATGTCTATACAATTTGATTAACAAAAGAAAGTCTACTAAAACTGAAACAAGTCTACCGCTGCCATTAAAAATCTGATTCTGTTAAAGACGTCTCCTGTGGGAAAGTTTACAGTAGCCTATAAGGGGTAAGGTACAGACAGGTACCGATAGTCCCTTGTCTTGGTTTTTAATTTCCTCACCAAAGAAATACAGACAGACAAAAAGAGAAAGAAAACGGAGAGTGAGAGACCTCTCCCTTCTTAACTTCCCTGCCCCTCACTATTGCAGGGCAGATTTAATTGACCCACTTCTGGCTTCAGGGAAAGCTGCAGCATTTAGTGGCAATGTCGTCAGAAAAGCAAATTAAGATTGATACAGACAATTAGGAGTTTGAGTTCCCCAAGAAAGGTACAGAGAGAAGAGTGTAGGGAAAAAAATCCATCTTCATTTGGGGCTGGTCCTGTCACTCTGCAATGAAACCGTTCCCTTTATCTGGGGCTTCCGAGACGGCACTTGTAATTAAGTCAAGACTAAGCATTGGTTCAGTTAATTACGTTTTTTTCCTTTCCTCCACCACTCGCTCTGCCCTCCACCAGTAGCATCCAGAAATTGCGACTTCATTCACATTTAAACCAACCACAGTGAAGAAGACCACGCCAACTCAATTTGCTTACTATTAACACGAATGAATAAATCTTGTTAGGTTTGCATCAATCTATTTTCATGTTAACACTGGAATAAATACATGCATACCATAATGAGAAAATATGAATAGCCATAGAATTTGCTTAGTCAAGGGACAGCTGCCAATCTCATCAGTGGATTAGACTATCTGTTCTAGCATACATGCTAAGCAAAGTATGGTCGCTTGAGTCATTAACTAAACTCATCAATCTATGAATGGTCTTTGACTGTAATGATTAGGAAATGAATTTCTTAATCAAAGCTTGAATGACAGATTCGGGCAATGCTTACCTAATCCTTTGCCTGTAACACTCGATATCACCATCATCTTTACATTTCTTTACTTTTCCACTTTTCTGAGAATCCTCATCCTCTGAGCTGCTGGGAATATATTCATCACTCTCTTCCTCCTTGGACTTTCTTGTTTTAGCCTCCTTCTTCTTCTTCTTGTAAGGTTTAAGTTCATATTCGTCATCCTCATCTACCCAGAACTCATCATCTCTCTCTGGTTCCTCAGGATCCATCAGTTCATCACTAGGAACATATTCTGAGCCCTCACTGTCTGATGCCCGTTCCCCAAAACCTTTCCTCCTGCCCTGGTTTAGATCTTTCTCCACCTTGGGCCTGGCCTTGGGGTGAGCCCTCAGAGCGGTCCTCTGGAGTTTTCGCATACGCTTCTGGAGTTTCTTATCTTTGCTGGATAAGGAGCCGTTTTTCTGCTCTTTGCCATCCTTGATATCTGTTATTAGCTTCTTGGTGGTCTTTTTCTTTAAGGGGGGTTTCTTCCTGCTCTCCGCTAAAATGGCCTGATCTGTGAGGTACTTATCAAAACCGGAATCCTCGCTGAGCATAACTTTACGAGGTTCTTTCTTCTCCGGCTTCTGAGGGATCCGTGAACCGAAGGGGGTCATGTGACCCGTGCGGATGAGCTCTTCCCATTCGGTCTCTTGAGATGGCATGAGCATGCTGCCCAGCGTAGAAGGACCTGGTTCTTTTAGACATACATAATTACACAATTAAATCAAGTGCTAACGCTAGTTATACAAAAACAAATGTTTATATGCATTACTGTCCATTTGCTTTAAAATATACACTGCTCTATAAAATTTTTGTCTTACAATCTGGCACAAGCAAAAAGATTGGGGACATGATGCTTCAGTACATTTCATTAATGAGAGTAGGTTCAAAGACCATGGCAAAGCTTCAGCATAGGACTGTGCTTCTGGCTTACCTTCGTCATCCTCAATCAATAATGTTTCCTCGAGCTTCTGAATATCCTCTCCATCAAGTAAGGCCTGCAGTTTCTTCTGCTTGGCTCTGATCTTTTTTAACTGCTTCTCCTGTGAAAGACAATAATATAAACTCTTCAGTCTTAACAGCTACAAAAACAATACATTTTTGTGTATATTTATCTTATAAATTTGTTGTTAACAACATATATTATAAATAATAAAAACATCATGTAAACATTAGAGCATCTGCTGACCTTATTTTCTTTTTGCCGTTTAACAGACTCTAATTTGCGACTGATGTCCTTGCTAGAAGCTGCATAAGGAGATAACTGCTCCAAAACTTTGTTGATGTGTTTCAGAGCAATTGTACATGACCTAGAATGCAAACCAAACAATAACAAATACGTTAAAATACATCTACAAATTAAAAAAATGTGACTTTATTAACTTTACATGATCGTTTCATGGGTAGGATAAACAAAATAAGTTTACCTGACATCATCCAGCACAGACTCGTATTCTTTCTGAGCATCTGCTTTGGCCGCTTCCTGGTTGGCCTCCTGTATGGCCCTGTCCACCTGCTGCAACACACCTTGCTCCAGAACATCTTGGTCATAGACATCCACTCCCAAACCCTGAAGCTCAGCAGCTTGGGAGCTTTGAGCCACTGACAGGATCTCCTGACGGTTGATATGGAGCAGGGCCTTTGATTTTCTGGAGTTCTGTGGTCCAACACCTTCTGGATGTGTAGCCGCTGGCTCTTCCCTACTGGTTCCTGGGATGGAAAAGCCATTTTCTTGGACACTGACAGGGCTGGACAAGGGTGGAAGGGTCTGGTCCTCGTTACCTTCTTCTGGCATTGGCAAGCAACTGTAATAGGGATGATCTCAAAAGTATAACCTTTGATATCTTTGGATATGTCAAAGTTTTTAAATTAAATAAATATTGAATCAGAACAGCTTGTATGAAGAATCGCATTTATAATAAATTTGAATTAATGACTACATATCCTTATTGACTGGTCAAACGTGTAACGTTACTGAGAATAACAATGACAGGTAAACATCATGTGCATATTACGGCCACGTCAATCTTCACATAACGACAAAAGTTCTGTATTGATACACATCGAATAAAACAATATTTGATTATCTACTTTGTAAATGTACTAGGTTAATTATAGTTAAATCAACAAAGTGGATTCTTTATGTTATAGGCCCTTTGCTAACTGCTAACGGTTTTTGCTAGCTTATTATTGTTTACCACAAGCCTAACAAGCGTGTGAAAAAGCTCAACAATGAATAACAAACCTTCAGCACGACCCGACTCTTTTAAATGGTTTATTCGTTAACGTAATATCCATTAAAGTCGCTGTTTCAGACGTTTTGTTGTTTACTACTTTAAAGCATGTGAACCTGTTATACAATCACATCATTGTTTAATGTGAAGCAAGAACGTTTAAAGCACAGTTAAATGTCACCGGTTTGGGAAACATATCAAAATAAAAGTCCCCCCAGTCATAATTGGTAGTATCAAAAAGCGGAGTGATACAAGATCATATAGCGCCATCTTGTGATCGAATTTTAACAATTCCTTTAAGAATTATCTTCACTTTAAACAAACTAGGATTTCACAGCCCTTTGCTTTTTCTTTATTTTTGTACAGAATGGTAGCCTATTTAGTGTAAGTTTTGAAGGATTTATGAGATCTAAATGTGTTTTAAATAAAAAAAGGAACAGAGGTATATCAATATTTTGAGTTTGATTTGAATTCATTAATGCCAAATAAGCACTAGATGGCATAAGCGAACTGCTTTATGTTGTTTCATTTAACGAGAAGGGTTTAGAACTTCCGGTCTGAGTTGGTCTGCAAGTGATACTGTACTGTTAATCAGGTTTGAAGACAAACCAGGCAAGTGTGAAACCGCCCAAAATCTGAGCAGGTATGCAGACAACTAGGAAAATACTTAAATAGCTTTATTTTTTGTTGTTCAATAGCTCATTGTTTACCTATTTTTCAATTAGGTACCTGATGAATTAAACCTAGTCGAGGTAAGAATGATTTTTGTCAGGGTTTATGATATTTTCATGTTAATTACCAAGATAATAAGTATCATGTGCTTTATGTGCACAACTGATACTTTTCCTGATACCATGTAAACAATATCCAGTTGTTTAAGATTTTGCCAGATGGTTGTATGAATTCCTTCCAATTGCCTCAAGGAAATCCTTTTATATGTAGTATTGAGTCAACTAGGGACTGCAAAGGTACTAAATAATACTAAAAAACTGAATTAGATTACTCTCTGTTTTATCTTTTCTATATATGCCATCATTTACATTCATACAATTAAGTTATTACTGGTATCTTTTCAAAGTAGTGAACTTTTAAGTCTGAAAAGTTGCATTACTGGAAAACCTTATTGAATTTATTTTGGAATTCCTGGAGTCAGGAATTGATTTTAAGCATTTCAAGCGATAGTTTTCTTCATGTTGTTTCTATGTCTCTAGTCTCTACTATTTGATCAATAACATGTCGAAGTGGTAAAAAGACCCGCACAGAGAATTACATTTATATGAGTTTGAATGGGACTGTAGAAATTAGACTTGTAACTTATGTTTTTATGCAAGTTTATCAACTTTATGGAACATATGTCTGCTTCAGTATTAATTAATTAATTTAAATGCTTTAAGCTAACCAGGTGCCGAGAAATGTATTGTATTACTATTTTACATAGTAATTGAATAGATCATTCAGTGTGAATCTTGGGGCATGTCAAGCCTCTAGACTAGAGGATGCTATAAATTCAACTTGCCACCTCTTTTCCTTACTTTGTAATTCTAATGCCTGAGCTTTGATCATTGTGAAATATTACAGATAATGTTAAAGTGGTGCTTCAGATAATTACTGATAAATTGGTGGGCATTTAACTTTAATCAAACTTTTTAGTGAATTCTTCAGGAGTCACCCACTACAAACAGACATACACAGTTATGCTATAAAACCCTGTATATTTTA
Organism: Paramisgurnus dabryanus; assembly: GCF_030506205.2. NCBI lineage: Eukaryota > Metazoa > Chordata > Actinopteri > Cypriniformes > Cobitidae > Paramisgurnus > Paramisgurnus dabryanus. Next base: position 14,007,485 of record NC_133356.1, read on the forward strand.
CAGAATTAGTTCCTAATCATCTGTTATGATTATTTTGCTTATTTCTGACTAAGTTTTCCATACTATAAACATGACTTGCCGTACCATAAAGCTTACAGATTGTGTAGAGAATTTATTTACACTGATTTTCAAACTAAACAGAGGATTTAATTAAGAACGCATTCATGTTTCTTGCAAAGGCATCTTAACCAAACATTCAATTTGTTAAAATATACACAGTGTATTATGGCAGATTTTCATGTGGTTTTTGTACTTTGTGAACAAAATTTTTAATGTCATGTAGGTCTATAACTAAAATAAAACAACATTTATCCATTGCTTTAGGGAGGCAATGCTTAATAGATGAGTTTAAGCTGCAGATTACATTTCTGGTGCTGTAGACAATATAGCACACAGTTTGAATACAAAAACAATTATACTTTTTATTCATTAACATTTTATTCATAGCAAATTTTATTTAATTACGTTCTTAAGTACTGCAAACTGCCCCAAAGTCTCCTGTCATTCCAAATTAATGTGAAAGTGTGGAAAAGGCACTTGCTGTTTTACTTTTCCTTCTCTCTGTTCATTCATTTTAATGTGAAAGGACAATTAAAATATTTACACAGCGTGTAGAGTACATGAAAGGGAAAAAGCTCAGAGGAGCGAAATAGAAAGTGATGTTTAAATAGCTCCCAGTACAAGGCAGAACATGTTGTTCAGAGGGAGACTTGGCAGGTGGAGAGAACTTGCTCAAATAAACCATGGCCATAAATGAATTGCTTTAGCAAATGATATGCTTTTAATATTGAAACCAAAGACTGCCTGACTGTTAAGAGGAATGTAAACTACTTTCAAAGTTAAGGGATTTTCCAGTTTTACAATCTTACTAGATCAACCTATCTATCTATCTATCTATCTATCTATCTATCTATCTATCTATCTATCTATCTATCTATCTATCTATCTATCTATCTATCTATCTATCTATCTATCTATCTATCTATCTATCTATCTATCTATCTATCTATCTATCAAATGTTTTATTTTTTATGTGTGGCACAGCAACATGGGATGCTAGGCTCCTTTCTTTTCCTACCATCTGCCATCACAAATGTTTTGCCAAAATTCCGACAACAGTAGGAGACTAATAAGAGATTTCTTTGAAGCAAATGAAGTGAACCATAAGCCTTTTTTTACCTATTTCCCATCATTATCACGTAATGTGTGTGGAGACCCACACATTTCCAAAGATTGCCAAGGGAACGGGCGCATAACCAATTCCCCTAAAAAGCAAGAAATACTTGTGATCTGCTGTAGGCCTGAAACTTTGCCACCAAATAGACTTTTTGAGAATTGTAAAACTTGGACCTAAAGTGGGTGGTCATAGCCAGCATGTTTTAGCAGGTTTTTTATGCAGCATTGCATCTTGCAGAATCTGTATGTAGCACAGAAGCACAATTTTTACAGGGATATGTTAAAACATATATGCTTTATTCTTGTTTGATCGTTTAAACTACTGTAGGTTTAAGGTTCATCATTACTTATCTCCAAAATGTTGAAATCTGAGGCACTTTGGTGGACTGTAATGACTGTCATATTGGGTACATTCTTAAAAATAGAGGTGCTTAAAAAGTTCTTCACAGTGATGTCATTGAAGAACCATTTTTGTGAAACATACAGTTTTTGGGGGGTGTAAAGGTTCTTTATTGAACCCTTTAGCTGAAAATAGTTTGTGAAGCACCTTTACTGTATTTTTTAAGTTAAGTGAGTGAAAAGATAACCATTACTACAGAATTACATCTGGAGTTTTGTACAGTACTGTATTTGGTGTCATTATATTAGTCCATTGTATCCTGACAATATATTATAGATGTAGAAAATGTGTTTTAATGAAAGGAAATGAAATGCATACATCTGTAGGCATGAATATAAGCATATTCCGATTTCAAGCACATTCTTCAGGAACTTGATCTCAGACGGGTGGAGTGTAAGAAAATCACTGTCATAATTCACTTTCTTATATAATAAAACTGCAACCACTGTTCAGCCATATAAATAACATTTCTTTTGCAATAACATTTTTTTTGCTTTGTAGAAATACAGAGATATTTATCCCAAAATGGCACAGATATGATTTTTGGTCAGTATAACCCAGCATAATCCCTGGTTTACTGTTTCTTTTCTTCTTTTAGTTATGTGCTCTGAAAAACTGGACACATTTTTGTGTGCATTGACCAAACCAGAAGTCTTCCTTCAAAAAAATATTTTTCAAACAAGCTATTATTATTAACTTTTAATATTATTAACTTCCAAAGCGTTTCAATTTTTTTCCTATTTAAAACTTGACTCTTCTGTAGTAACATCGTGTACTAAGACCGAAAGAAAATTTAAAGTTGCGATTTTCTATGCAGATATGGTTAGGACTCTCATTTTTGCGTAATAATCAAGGACTTTGCTCATGTAGCATGGCTGCAGCAGGCGTAGTGATATTACGCACTGCCCAAAATAGTCCCCTGCCATTGAAAGTAACCAAGCGGACTATTTTCAGGCAGTGCGTAATATCACTACGCCTGCTGCATCCATGTTACATGAGCAAAGTCCTTGATTATTACGCCAAAATGAGAGTCCTAATCATATCTGCATAGAAAATCGCAACTTTAAATTTTCTTTCAGTCTTAGTTCACAATGTAACTACAGAAGAGTCAAGTTTTAAATAGGAAAAATATTGAAACTCTTTGGTTATTTTTTTGCGTGATGCTAATGGTCTAATCAAATTCAATGGATTGTGCTAAGCTATGCTAAAAGTGCTACCGCCAGACCCGGCTTTGTGGATTTCAAAACTGTAAGAATCAAATGTTTAACTCTAGGGGAGCTGGAAAATGAGCATATTTTCAAAAAAGGTGGAATGTCCCTTTAAAGGAAATTTCCACTTATCTCCAAATTCTGTTTAAACAGAAAAGCTTTGTTCCTTATAACACAATTGAATTGACTGATTGTACAGTTACCAACAGCTGTCCCTGCACTGGCTGCACTTGTATTAGCATAAATTCCCCTTGTATTGCATCACAACATCTCTTATCTGTTGCACATGTGCTCATTTCTTAGGGAATGTTAATCATTACAGCTCTTCACTCTGTAGTGAAAATGTCTGCTGAGAATAGTTTGCCACAGTTTTGATAATGATAAATGGCTTGAGTCTTAGCAGCATATTTAACTTGGACAAGTTGATAGCATCACCTCCAAGTGGTCTCTGGTTTATTGTACATCTGTAAGTCGTTTGATAGTAGAAAAAGTGCATTATATTCTCATCTGACCTGATGTTTGCATCAGAGGTGTTGATGGGGCATGAAGGTGTTGAGACTAATAATGTTGAGATGCTTGTGTCAGGTGACTGTGCTCTCTTGAGTTGGTTTCAGTGGGACTTGCATGTTCACTGCACGTGTGCCGTCGAGGTTGTTTTTTATTCTACCGCAATCAAATCATAACCCAAGTCATGTAGCACAACGGTACATTTGCTGACACAGCAGTGAATTTGTGAAAGATGAGGGTAAGCAGCTGTTGTTAAAATAATCATTAACCAGATGTATAGACGTCTGGTCATTGTGGTTAAAGTGTGTGTGTGTGTCTGTGTTGAAAAGGATGATGGTGTGCGCTGTCTCTTTTCAGCAATGGCACCATTCAGTAATTTGGGGGGGCAAACAATTTCTTGTAGTTTGTTTGCTCTACTGTATAAAAAAGAGATCAGTTCAACTTGTGGGTGAAATAGATGGGCAAAGATCACAAATAGAAATGTTGCATTTTTGTTGTTTTCATAATAAAGATTAGTGAGCTGGCTGACATTTTTATAGTCTTGCAGCAAGGCTGGCCTTGTGGGCTAATAGGCTTTTCCTGTTATAGAAAACTTGCTTTCACTGAGTTTTCCTTTGACACCTCCTCTTTTTTCATGTTTCCCTTTATGAGAAGAATTTACCATCAATACTGATGAACTATTCCTGACTTTCCTGAGACTGCAGATATGTTATATTAAACATTAACAAGTCTTTGTCTTTACAGAATATAACTATAAAATAATGTCCGCATGCACAGCTTTCTGGGAACCAGAAATCCTCATCAACCTTTTTTTGTTTTTTCTTCAGATTTTGGTTCCCAGAATGGTTTTCATGAGGCTGTTTTTTAGTTTTATTCTGTAAACAAAGACTTGCTTCTGTTTATTGTTTATTTAATGTTAAATGTCCAGTAAACAAACTGTTGCCAATGAATAACATAAATTTAAATCTACAGTAAGTTACTTACAAACAGCTGCCATACTGTAATTTCTACAGAAATTTTAACAGTGTAAGATTCCATTATATACCTTTACAGGCACACTAAACATCATACAATGTTTTACCTTTTGTGGTACATTACTGTACCTTAAGGATTTATTTTGTGTCTATTGTTTTGTACCCCTTATATTTAACTGGTACAAAATTGTTCCTTAAGGTACCCAATAGGTCCTCAGGGTATAATATTGTACCCCAAAATGTACGACATTTTAAAGCAACACTATGTACCTTTAAATAATGTCTCTAAAATTATTTCAGTGATAAAACCACTTTTAACTGGACATATTGTACTGTTGCTGCAACCTGAGCAGCCTCCTAGCTGCTACAAGCACACTCTGAAAGTGGCGGTGGAGGGTAGAGCACACAGCCCTGCCCCTCCCCCTGCCTGCAGAAGAGTGTCTGATACCAGGCACTGTTGCACTTTTCAACCACATGGGGGAGCTGTAAGTCATTTTTACATGGAAACTACATAGTGTTGCTTTAATGTATTGTATACCCATAAAGGTACAAAAATGAACCTATAGGGTACCACCTAACACTGTCAGAAATAAAGGTACAAAATTGTACCTTTTCTGTCACTGGGGCTGTACCCTTTCAAAAAGTACAGCTTTGCACCTAAGGATTTCATTTTAGTACCTTTGAGGTACATGCTGGGACCAAAGAGAGCTTATTAGTACCTCAAAAATACATATAAGTATCTCAAAGGTACATATTGGTACTAAATGTTTACATATCTGTACCTAATGATCCATACAATTACCTTTTTAAAGGGTGCTGCCCCACTGACAGCTAGGGTACATATTTTGACTCTTTTCTAACAATGTAGGTCCTATGCAGTAATCTACCCGAAATTGTATTCTGTTTTGTATTCTTGTATAGGTAACAGAAAATTAGGGTACAGCCCCAGTGACAGAAAAGGCACAGTTATGTACCTTTATTTCTGACAGTGAAGTGACAGACAAGGTTTTTACGTGTTCCTCATGGTTTCGAACTCATGACCTTTTGGGCTGCAAATGCAATGCTACCCACTGAGCTATACAGTAGCAAAGATATATAAAGATTTTTTCTAAAGGTTTTTATTAAAAGTATGATGTAGTAACTCAAAGGTTGTAGTTTAGCCTCTGAAATGCCAATTTATGAACTGCAGATTTCTTATAATCCTTCATTGCCGAAAGGACTTTTAAAGCCGCATTTCTCAGAATCATGATGTTTCTGTTTTTCCGAGTTGATTTAGAGTGGATTATATTATATTTGAATACATCTGAATTCATCTTTTGTATGTTTTCTTTAATAGAATACACTAACTTTGTTACAGTAGGTCTTATTTTCTCTTTTGAGTTTAAATGAAAATTTAATGAAGTTCATTCCACTCCAAATCAGTTCGGAAAAACAGAAACACTAAGATTCCCACTGGATATGAATAGGATATTAATATCTTGCTCTTCATCAAAACAATTCTATCACTTTAATCATTTAAGTTTCATAATGACCAACGGAATATGATTTAATAAATGTCCATTCCTACTGAATTTTCACTCTTAGTGAAAAGATTTCACATTGCAGCAGCTCTTTTTTCTCTTTCTGATTGCAGAAATTTGTCTGTGTCTGTGATTGAATATTAATACTTTTATTAGCTTCTTTCCTCTATAAATGCAAGTATATTGTGCTATTGGGAAAATGGCTCTTCTCAACAATAAGCAGGCTACATGTAAGCTCAAGTAATTACAGGCTTTGCTATTACATTTATGGGGATAATTATTTTTTACAGTAAGCCAGAGAAATGGGCCTTCATAATTTAGAAGGCAATATGAAATGCTGATGTTTAAAGAGCAGTGAATGACTGGAGGAGATCACTGCCCTGATATTACCTTTCCCCTTTATTGTCTCTAATGAGATAAACAGATGTGTGTGGCATTGTCTTTTACAGCAGTGCAGGACCTATTCAGCAGAAATAAAGTGTCCCATGGAGATCCCACCTCAATATGCATAGTACAGGAAACATACAGAAGGATCAGGGTCTTACATTCATTTATTTATGTTGTATTATGTTGTCGGGAAAACATATTCATGCTGTGTCTTTGCAGAATAGTGGTGTTTTTTTCATAGTTTGTGTTGTGTTGACCTTGGGTTGGAACAATTAGTCTTTGCCATTGAACAGGGCCAGACCTGATGTTCCAATCAAGACTTTGGCATTTTGTTTTCCCAGAAGTTAGTGAGAAATTAGAGTCTTGGGTCAAAGAAACTATCCATCTGTAACATTCTGTCTATGTCAGCTGATGGAGCCACTGATGTTTTTAAAAGTCTGGAAGGCTTGCAGATTGTCTGTCTGGCCCAGGGCAGAGTGCCCATGCGGGTCCTGAGGTCCCATCAGAGAATCAGCAGTCACCAGTCATTTACAGCAGATGCTGATGTTCAACCCCAGTCCAAAAATCTGGAGTTCAGGAAACAGATTTTGTCAAACAAAACAAAGGCCATGATATATATGTTGTTTATGCATTTGGCAGAAGCTTCTATCCTAAGCAACTTACAGTGCAGAATATATTATACAATTATTATCAGTTTGTGTGTTTTCTGGGCTCGATCCCATGACCTTCTGTGCTGCTAACATAATAGGAGCAAAATGAGTTGTTATGTAACTAATTATATTGATCATGTATCAATAGGAGATAAATAATGGTTCCTTGAGCAAAGTAAAATGAAGACATTCAACCCTAACTATCCAATTTCATACATGCTTTTGCATGTTTCCCACATGCACAGTGAAATTTGTGTGAGTTTAAGCCCATCAAGAGATCCAGCAACTACAAAGGTTTTATTATTGTGCATTTGAGCAAGGCACATAAATTCAGGTTCCTTCAGAGATATTTTTCATGCAATTCAGTGTACTATTATTCATGTTATATAATTTAACATCGTTTTTTTTACACTGTTCCCTTACTGGTTTCTTGCTCTCGGTAGAGCCAAACACTGATGCATGGCCTTTGATATTTTTTAATTATGAATTAACCATTGTACAAATGTAGGCCAGACTCTGTCTATTTATTGGCTGCCGCCATCACCATTTATTCATCATTTAAAAATGCAGTAAATATTACATATAAACTCACCTAAAGGATTATTAGGAACACCATACTAATACTGTGTTTGACCTCCTTTCTCCTTCAGAACGGCCTTAATTCTATGTGGCATTGATTCAACAAGGTGCTGAAAGCATTCTTTAGAAATGTTGGCCCAAATTGATAGGATAGTATCTTGCAGTTGATGGAGATTTGTGGGATGCACATCCAGGGCACAAAGCTCCCGTTCGACCACATCCCAAAGATGATCTATTGGGTTGAGATCTGGTGACTGTGGGGGCCTTTTTAGTACAGTGAACTCATTGTCATGTTCAAGAAACCAATTTAAAATGATTATCCTGCTGGAAGTAGCCATCAGAGGATGGGTACATAATGGTCATAAAAGGATGGACATGTTCAAAAACAATGCTCAGTTAGGCTGTGGCATTTAAAACAATGCCCAATTGGCACTAAGGGGCCTAAGTGTGCCAAGAAAACATCCCGCACACCATTACACCACTACCACCACCAGCCTGCACAGTGGTAACAAGGCATGATGGATCCATGTTCTCATTCTGTTTATTCTCATTCATGTTCTCATTCATGTTCTTCCAGTCTTCAACTATCCAATTTTGGTGAGCTTGTGCAAATTGTAGCCTCTTTTTCCTATTGATAGTGGAGATAAGTGGTACCCGGTGGGGTCTTCTGCTGTTGTAGCCCATTCGCCTCAAGGTTGTGCATGTTGTGGCTTCACAAATGCTTTGCTGCATACCTTGGTTGTAACGAGTGTTTTTTTTTTCAGTCAAGTTGCTCTTCTATCAACTTGAATCAGTCGGCCCATTCTCCTCTGACCTCTAGCATCAACAAGGCATTTTACGCCCACAGGACTGTCGCATACTGGATGTTTTTACCATTTCACGCCATTCTTTGTAAACCCTAGAAATGGTTGTGCGTGAAAATCCAAGTAACTGAGCAGATTGTGAAATACTCAGACCAGCCCGTCTGGCAACAACAACCATGCCACACTCAAAATTGCTTAAATCACCTTTCTTTTCCATTCTGACATTCAGTTTGGAGTTCAGGAGATTGTCTTGACCAGGACCACACCCCTAAATGCATTGAAGCAACTGCCCTGTGATTGGTTGATTAGATAATTGCATAAATGACAAATTGAACAGGTGTTCCTAATAATCCTTTAGGTGAGTGTATATTTGGGATAACTTTTACAGACATTAAATTCCACATGCTAGCATGTTTTCAATCATATGGATGTATCATTCCTGAAGCTGTGCAACCTCCCTATTGTGGCCAAGAGTGTAGACACTTCAGTTTCACGAGTAACCAGCTCTACATCCCATGTAAATTTCCATGTTTTAACTGTTACCACAACTAGAAATGGAGGATCATTGTGCAATGCCTTATTTTCTTTGCAATTGTGTGTGAAATTAACAATGTTCTGCAAGTCAGTTAAGGTACATTGTGATCACTTTATATTGCATTCTGCTTTTACTTGTACTGTAGCAGTTGCACAATTGTCTCTGGAACACAATGCTTCTTAAATGTTCCTGCTCTTTTTAGGAGATTGTGCAATGCGAAATATCGGGAATCATAGTGATGCGGTCAATGTACTGACTTTTGTATCTAATAATAATTCAACAAAGTGAACAGAATGTGCTGAAATTTTTTGGTTCTCTTGCCTTTGACAGGTTAGAGGGTCACTGTACCCTAGAGGGCTTTATAAAGAAATATATCAGTTGAGCCAAAAATAAACTAAGAACAACAGTACATTGGAATTCAAGGAGATGATAAATGGTTCTCCGAAGGGCCAAACATATATCCTGATTATACAATACACATTCACCATGTTTACAGGATGTACTAAACGGACATTAAGCATTTTTTAAATATTCGTTTAGGTCAGCAATTTTTAAATTTGGTATCAAACTGATTATATAATCTTCAAGACCTAGTGAGTGAAAGCGTCAAAGCTTCATAGGCTCTGTGTTACCTGTCTGTCGACGCAAAACTACTTTCTGGCAGTTAGCATTGCAAGGGAAAGTGTGATGATGTGGGTTAGATTGGCATTACAAACAGTTCATGGTCCTGGCGTCTAGCTGCTGTCAGCACCTGGTCAAGATGCCAGTTGGAAGTGAAAGATGCACCATCGAAAATTCTGTCTGTGGCTTCATTTATTCACAAATAAACTGGCAGGCAAAATCCCAGCAATGGTTTCTTCTTCCCAGAACTCTTGTTAGCATGATGTTTTTGGCATTCTCAGAATGACAAGTTCGTGTTGGCCTTACATTCATATAATATCAGGTTACATTACATTTCATAATTGAGCAAATTTTTGGCAGGTAATCTTTTATGACTTTCGTTTTACTGAGTCTGGCTTGTTTTAAAGAGCACCAATGATCCGATTCATGATTTTCCATTTCCTTTGGTGTGTAAGTGAGTACGTTTACCTGCACAGAATAAGCGGATAACTACTAAAAATCTGCTTCTTATAGAAAACTGTTTTCATGCGTTTACATGCAAATCAATAAGCCGGCTATGCAGTCAACTGCGTTTACATGGGACTTGGAGAATTATCAGTTTTCTCGCAGGCAGTGACGTCACCAGCTATAGTACATATAATAGTCGATCAAAAAGCCAACGGCATATCTGTCTTAAGCTATATTGTTGTATCTCTTCTCGTGTCTGCAGAACCTGTAAATGTGACATAAGCTTCTATTTTAACAGTTTCTCTGCCAACTGCTTAAGTCGAGCGGAGACTTTTATGCATTACTTTGCACTTACTTCCGCGTGTGACGTTTATCTTTCATACGCGGAGACATGCGAACATGGAAAAATCGTGAGAAAGCCGGTTAAGGTGTTACATGCCGAAATCGGCGTACTGAGCAAAAAACTACCTGTGCCGATTGGTTTTTGCTTACGCTGTTTATGGGCTTTCCCCGATTAAAGAAAACCGTTTTACGCGTTTACATGACCACACGTGTTATCAGTTTATTAAGCATAATCGGCGTAAGACTGTGCATGTAAACGCACTCAGTGTGTATTAGTGCATGTTAATGATATGCAAAAGGTACATAGCCCAAAGTTTTCAACGAGTTATCATCTCCAGCATAAAAAATGTTCTTTTTTTTTGGACTACAACTAGGGATGCGCGATAATTTGCAAGATTTACTGCACAAAGCCATATTTCACTTATAATAGGCCCTGCGATAATCTATGCTCAGCTTGTAAGTGAACTACGGCTTTGTGTAGTAAATGCGGCTCCATCTGAAAGCAGGTAATGGCGATTTACTACTAATCAAGGAACCGGCTTCACTGACGAGATGCGCAATGACTATTGCATGCAAATTATCAGGCATCCCTAACTACAACAAACACCCGGATTGTAGGCAATGGTTTACTTTCTGGGATTGGTGATGTAGAGAAGACCAACATTATCATCATTCCTCCCGCTTCGGACTCAAAGCCTGTAAGTTAACTCCTGTTAGCAACCGAATCTTTCAAAAATGGTAAGGAGCTTCACATTTCTGGCTGACGTCAGAGGTATTCAGGTCAATCAAAACGTACAGATTAGCTGGCCAATCAGGGACACAGCGCTTTTCAAATTGATGAGTTTTGTACAAAATCAGTGTGTTTAAGGAAGAGAGGGAAATCTGGAGCTACAAAAATTTACGGTATGTGGAAAATAATGTATTTTGTGAACCATAAACCACGCAAACACCTTGTATACCAAATACACAAAATAACGTTGTTTTTAGCAATGAAATAATTGCCCTTTAATGCAGTTATCTGTCTTCTTTTTTTATCTGTCTTTTAATAGGTTTGTATTTTTGTGGTAAAAATACAAATAAAATAAAAATGTATTATATTTGTTTGCAGTCAGATTTTTCTATGGAGTTTTGATCTTAAAATTTATTTTCATCAGTATCTGGGTTTTTTCAGGATGCTTGCAACATGTTTAAAGTCTGTTCTCAGAATAGAAACCAAGTTTTATTGCTCAATTCCTTAATACCGTGAAATAATACAATGCTAACCATAGAGCACATGTGTTCCCTCAGTACAAGGCTGGATTTCCCTTGATTTACATATAAAAAGAAACCAAAGTAATGTGTTAAACCCTAAGAGTGATTTTATTAGGACTCCTGTGGTTTTCTGTTGTGAATGTGTGAGCATTTATTAAAATGTAAATGCATTCATTAATCGGTTCCAGATATATAAGCAATCACTTTTATTAATTTTATATTTATTCATTCAAAGATATTATTCCAAAGCATAGAGATATCAGACTTGTCTGTCAGATAAATATGAACCCAACAAGTCTTACTGGACTCCATATCTAATGACCATTAGCCATACTGGTAGAATTGAATGACAGGATGTGAGTAAATGAAAAGTCATGAAATTCTTCTAAATTGCTGCCCTTTGATAGAGCTCAGGCCTTCGGGCACTGATGTCTCCATACTGTATATATCATATTAACTTTACAGAATCTAGTTGTCAGTCTTCATTCTTCCCATTGACAAGAGGCCAGGCCTTAAGGGCACAGACCACTGCAGACATTCAGCCACAGAATAAAATCCAGTGTAGTTAGTTCAGATGTGTATGGCATAGATAATCTGTTCATGTCAATGGGAGGTGGGAGGTTGGAGATAGATCTTCTATTTAGTTTCCAAACACTGAATTGTAAGTCATATGAGAGAACCAGATGTTTTGCTACAGGGTTTCGATACATTTTTCATTCTGTGCAGAAACTTACACGTCTTTGAAAATATTACTTTTTCTGTTGCGCGTATGGCCAACTCTGCTCATTTTCACATGACATTTTTCTTCCTTTACAATTCGACTGTGTTGATGCTTTATTTATTTGTGCCGTCTGTGCTTTATTTATTTATTTATTTGGTTTACTGCTAACAGCTAGTTAATCTAATGAAATCAATCAAATGACTCTGGCCTTTTTTATAGACTTTTACTGGAATTTCTAAAAGAAATCCAAACCATGCCATTTGTATTGGCTGCTTTTGGACAATTGCACATTGTGTCTTTGCATTTCCAGTAATGTGAGTAGCTGTTCATTTGTTTTATACTCTATGTGAACAACGACCTTTCACAATGAAAAACTGCTGAGCGTGGAACATGGCTAATATATTTAGAGCAAAAGCCAAAATCCTTCAGTCGTCTCTATCAGATAAGACCAAACACTGACTGAAATCTATAATAATCCCATGGGGCCGGAGAAAAATATATTAAGGGACCCAGTTCTCTTCTCCAAAATTAGATTTTCGTTTTGCTTGCTTAAAGTGCATAGAAAATGTGTGGGGCTCTTTGTGGTGAAAATATCTTGCTCTGTCAGCTGGTACACTTTAAAAAAATAATGGGTTATTTTCAATCCAACGGCTGGGTTCGTCCCTTTTTGACCCAACACTGAATTGAAAATAAATAATCCAGCATTTTTTTAGAGTGTACGTTTTCCCATGATCACTTATTAACAATAAAAAGCATTAGAATAACAACTGATAACTTTTATGAGAATTCAGTGTAACCATATCTTTTGACTTCACTATGCAGGATATTTGATACAAATATAAACTGACTTTGAGCTTGATAGCATGATGAGATATAAAAAAGAGCAATGGGTATACACATGGAAATGTATGCGTTATCTTTATTTATTTATCAAAGCAAATTACAGATAATTGTCTAACTTAAATGTACATGCATACATTAAGAAGTATACCCATGATTTTGCCATTTGAACAACACATGCATTACCAGCTGAGCTACAAAAACATAACTTGTGAACGTTATCCTGGCTTTCCTGAAGATCAGCTGATAAAGCATAGTGCAACTTTAAGGTCATAAGTTTTGTTTCCCAAGGAATTAAAGGACATGCTTAGAGATGTTGATGTTTTATCTTGCTATGAAAGCCACTTTCGTTTTGACCAAGCTGACCCTCTGTACTGTACTCTGATGCAAGTTTGAATAAATGTACTTTTGCAGTGCCCTGCTGGTCTTCTCTCCGCTACATCTTTTCTGACCTCCATCAGGTAGCTGATATTCCCGCCGGATGGTATTGACTCAGCTGGGCTTAGTAAAGTATTTCTTTTTTGAACACACTGGGTAGGTTGAAGGCCTAATTTGTAATGCTGCTAAAAAGGTTGAAGTCAAACCGCTAAGCACTTCTTTATTATCCTTCACACCTTCATACCAGCACAGAGATCTTTAAAGAAATCTCACCCTCAGAAAACAAGCTTCTGCGCTGAGGTCCTCTTACGACCGTGTGAAATCCCTCAACGTTGGTGTTTTTAGAAGCCCAGGCGTATGGAGTCAAAGGTCAGGAGAGCTTGGAGGTCCTATACATAAAGTTGCCCCTCAGATATTTTCAAGGGCTTTGAAAGGCGTCTAAACTTCCTACCAATTTCCATGTGTGGGATAAAAAGATGTTTGACTGGGAGGGTTAAATAGTTTTGGGTAGCCTATTAAAGATGAATTGATTTTGTGCTTTATTATAATGTTGGGAAAAATTTGGCTTTCTAAGTGGGTATGCTGTACAATAACCACATGTGTTTCAACTTTAAATGTATTATGTATTTACATTACACTTGCATACACTGTCAGAAAAGATGGTCAAGAAATGGTCCCAAGCTGTCACTGGGGCATTACCCTTTAAAAAGGTCTTAATATGTACCATTTAGGTGCTGATTTGTATATATTTGGTACCAATATGTAGCTCAGAGGTACTAATATGAACTAAGGACCTTATGATGCGTTTATCCATGGTGACTTCCCTGGGAAATCACCCATAATCTTTGCAATGCTTATGCAATGCTTTACCAGTTGAGCTACGGGAGTCAAGCTACGGAAGTTTTACAAATTATAGGGATGTCATTTTTAAGTTTTTAACCATTATTTTAAAGCCGCATAACCTAATAAATTTTACCTTGGTATTCTTGCACCGACAACAGTAGAGTGGTTTTGTTTTTTCTTCTGGTGGCTGCTTGCCAAATTAATCACCCACAACAGGTAACTTTAGTGGGCGATCATGATGAATAGCACCAACTCCATTAAAGTAAAGCAAAGCAGAAGTGATTAATAACATCCCGAGAACTGCATATAGAGCAAAACAAAAACACATCTTTCCTGACCTCTTGCCGTTCAGGGTGAAATCGTAACCTTCGTCTCCTTTGCCCACACAGGGCAAACAAAACAAACCAAGCCTTAGGCTGACGAACATTACTGAACCGCACTCTTACAGTATTTGTCCAATTCTGCACAACTCTTTACAAGTGTTAATGATCATTTCCTATTTCAGTGCTCAAGAGTCAAGAGGGTTTTCCACATCTCATCCTGGTTGCTATAGCAACATCTCCTCGACTCTTTCACAATCATAAACACAGTTTACAAAACATGTTTAATGCATGCCATATGGCTTTCTTGATGCCATCGGTAGTTACGTGATCGTCTTTGATCACCATCTTCAGCGCAGCAAGCAGTGATGCATGTTCTTGGCCCGTGTTTTCGCAGGCATCTATCACGAAGCATCTGATCTCTGTGGTCTTATCCGTTTTTAGTGTCAGGAACACAAATGAGCTGAAGGCCCAGAACAACAAGCAACATAAACAGCTTTCAGTGCTCTCCACGGGGAGGCTGATCGTTTATCTCTCTCAGTGAAGCAATCTCTCTGTAAAATATTTTCACAACTGTTTGTGCTGTGAGGGACACTAATGGGTCATTTGGTTGTTATCAATTCTTAGCAGCTATAGCGGAGTTCTGTGGTTGATGCAAAGTTCATATGACCTGTGAAATATGGTCAGTAGTTGTGAAAGACTCATCTCTGTCTTCACTCAGCCTTGAATGAACTAGCCTTGAAGAATTCACTGTCTGGATAGTTCACCCAATAACGAAAGTCATCATTTTTTTACTCTTAAGTTGCTACAAATCTGTATTAATTTATTTGTTCTGCTAAAGACAAAGGGAGGTATTTTGAGCAATGTTTGTTAGCAAACCATCTTAGAGCACCACTGACTTCCATACTGTATTTAAAATTACAGAAAAAAATGTTTTTGTTTCACAGAAAATTTCTGTAATTTATTGTGACCGTTATTTTACAGTATTTTACGGAAATTTTTACAGTGTAGTATTCTTTTATCCTATGGAAGTGAATGGTGCTCATGATCGGTTTGGTTACAAACTTTCTCAAAGTATCGTCCTTCGTGTTCATCAGAACAAAGAAATTTATACAGGTATTTAACAACATGAGAGTGAGGAAATGATGACAGATGATAATGAAATTTTTTTGGTACACTGAACCTTTAAGATATGGAAATATTTTTTATTTGTTGAATAGTTTTTTATATTTGTTTTATCGATTATCCTGTTCAAAAGTTTACGTACCTTTGGCTTGTTTATTGTTTTCCCTTTTTGTTTGCACCTCTCTTAGTCTCTCAGTTGTCCAAGGTGTAAAGAAATGAATCTCAACATAATATCGCTGTTGGAAAATGGGTAAGAATGCAAAAGATGCTGGAAAAGTAAAGAATGTTCAGGACCTGGAGGGTTTTTCTGAAGATCGGTGGACAGTTTAAGAGACGTATGAACAACTTTTACAAAACATAAAAAACAGTTTCCGATCCCACAAATAACATCACACTGTATTAAGGATTGTATGTAAATTTAATTCAGTTATTAGTGTTGTGGACAATATGAAGAGTTTGGTTCCAAAACACAATAAATCCATTTTGACAAATTTCGGTAAAGACGTGTTTTCTATACAAAGAAAGTGAAACTTTCACATAGCATCTTTAGGTTATAATAACATTAAAAATTAAAATCCATAATTTGATTTTCAAAGATTTATTATAAAAACTGATAATTTTTCTCATAAAAGTTTTTTTTTCAAATGCTATAAATCTATTAAATCAATATATAAATGTAAATCAATATATAAAATCTTTGCCATGTTATAGTAATTTAGTTGACTAGTGGTATTTATGATGTAAAAAAATTTTACATTAATGACATAAATCAAAACACCTACTTTGTCATATTAAGAACACTGTCATTGCTGCTGTCATCCTTGGGACTTCTTCACTGAACTTTTTTGACAGCGATCAGCTGTAAAATGTTTTAGTCCTGCTTGCTTTTCGTTGACTTCGAGTAAATTAATGGAAAGTTTTTCATAAGATCTCCTGAGGTCAATGTATTAACATGACAGAAGCTTGATGCTGTCGTTTGAGAACAAGCAACAGCCGGCATTTTTCCGTCGCCCAACTGGCTTACGTTTCTTCCCCGCCACAGAAAACCACCACAGGTTTATCAATGTCATCAAAAGTATTATTTTTTTGTTTGTTTGTTTGTTGATCACAAAGAAGATGAGGAAAACTAGGATTGTGATTTGTTAAGTGGATTTATTGCATTCTGCAGAGAAGGTGGACTGCCGTTTATTGTGTTTTGGGAAAAAAGGGAGAAAAAATGAAAGAATAACACCGCGGATATCGGATTTTGCGTAAAATTAAGAATTTACTTTTTAGAGAGTAACTAAACCCTTGACCAACTTTTTTTTAGTAAATTATATGTAAGAATGGGGCTTTATTAGTGCTGTTCATTTATTTGAGTAACTTTTTCAAAGTGTTTCAATGCTACAATATATGGTGTAAAAACATCTGAGTGCTGCCCTCTTCAGGTTGAACGGTGGCTACTGCAGTTGAATTTTCCTATTGGATGTTGCAGTAATGTGTGACGTAAGCGGTACAATCCTACGTAAGCAGGTTCAAGCTCACCACGCCGTTGTTACGATCTCACCACACACTTGTGCTGCTTTCCAGGCAGGTTTTTAAACCTGTGAATTACGACTTCAAAACCACGACTCATGACTCTATGCGTTCCAGGCAGCCTGTAACCCGTGTTTTTACAACCTTCTACCTGTGAAAGTGCAGTGGAACGGCAGTCAAACTCGTGACTTCCCACCCGTGAACTTGTACTAGATCGATGTACTCCCAGTTCAGAGTCGTGAGTCGTGGTTTTGAAGTCGTGATTCACGGGTTACCGGTTGCCTGGAACGCAGCATTGGTTCGAGCTCAGTTCGTCCCCTCTATCTCCATTGGGTCTGCCACTTTTCTTGCATTTTTCAAATATTGCCAGTGGGTGGAGTCAGGCTCTGACCAGGGGTTTAGTTACTCTTTAACACTGACCTGATACAATTCTGATTTTGGTAGTAATAATTTTTTTCTGGAGTTTATTGAACTAAATTCTTCATATATAAGCCTCTGTTATGCAAAATAGCTTAAATGAAATAAAAAACTCCACTTTGTTTGACGCCTCTTATTTTTTCTCGAATATTTATCAGTTTCTGTAAACTTTTTAGCTTAATTGAAATATATACGTACAAGTTCTTGTTGATAGTTTATTCTAAAGTTCTTTAAACGTATTATCTAGGGTCTCAATGAAACAGGTGTGAATTTGACCATCTCACCCACAGTTCTCATTACACAACAATACAAACAGTGAAACTAATATCCTCCTCTCTCTGGATCAAATTAAAGAACATATACTTCTCACCTTTAAAATAATAAAGCAGCAAAAGTCTAAACAGCTCTCTTACCTCAGGAAATTAGACCCTGTGCACATGCTTATTTTCCTTAAGTCTCTGTACTATATGTAACGCAATAGCAGGTGAGAGTACAAAATTACTCAAGTTTACAATCATGCAATCAATATTATTATTGTAGACAAAGAGAGACATTGCGTAACATATTGAATAAATAAAGTATTAACTATGAAAGGTTTTTGACATACTAAGAGTTAGTATTTCGTAGTGGAACAAAAGTCATGAATTACATGGTGTTATTCTGATTTACACTACAATATTGTAGTGAGGTCTTGTCATCTGAATCACAGACAGCCTCTGAAGTCTGGAGTTAAAGATCTGCAGGTGTTTCAGCAGAGCTTTTTGGGAGAAAAATTGAAAGGGCCATTAATAACTTTAAATAGCTGCCTGGCGTAAAGGGGTATGAATTATTAGGGCATTGTGAGGAGTGTACTTTGAATGAACATGTGAGGCTGAATGTATCAACACTTTCAAATAAGAGACCACTTTTAGTTTTACTTCTGGAGAACGTCAGATGATGAACTTTCTTGAGCCCTGCAATTTATTTCACCTCACTGCTGTTTAACGTCTGCTCGGCAAATAACTATTTTAAAGAAATAAACAGTCACATTTTTCAATGAATGCTGTAGGTGAGTCACTATAACCACAGGGGTATTGTAAGATTAGGAGCAACATAGTTTGACAATACAATTTGACTTCATTGAAACATTTATAATCTTGAATTGAATAATATATGTGACTAACAGAACAATCTATGGTTTGCTAATTGGCAGTTCACTCCTTAAAAGTGTCTATATTTAAACCTTTATGGCTTTTTCTTCCATCCTTTTAAGTTTCAATAATATTTCTCCAGTCCCTCCTTCCGAAAATTCCCATGGCTTTTTGCCAACATTTGTCTTTACCTTCCATCTTGAATTAATGATACTTTCTTTTTTCTTCTTTTTGTTTGACATAAGCTGTTTGACATAATCTTATCTGCTTCTTTCTTACTCTCCTTCTCTATTTCTGTCTCATCCCCATGTCTCATTCGCTCACATATCTCACTGTTTTTCTTCCTTTTCATTATTAATCTTTTCCTTATGTAGAGGTTTTTGTTTGTACTATATCTACTACTTGTACTATATAATAATTGATTTTGATAAACATTTTTAATTGGTCTAGCTTGTACATTTTTTCCCCTTTTTAGCAATTTAGTTTCTGCTCCAAGAATTTTTTTCTGAATATATTGATATTGAAACTAGTCTGGTGTGTGAATTTGGGAAATGTCTTTGTTTACATTTACCAGAATACTTGAGGCTACACTTGAGGCTACACTCTAAATAGCACTGAAAGCTCGTAATCATAGGGGAACCATTTTAGTGCTATAGGACCTATAAAGCACCTATGAGCCACCATCCGGGGGTGATACTGTATAGCACCAGATATGGTTCTATAAGCACAATATGGTTCTACACAGGTACTACATAGATGCTATATAGCACTTAAAATGGTTCCCCTATGATTACGAGCTATCAGTTCTATTTAGCACCGTTTTTTTTTTATTTTTTTTTAGATTATATAAGTCAAAAGATTTTCATTTGGAGATTAATATAACTAACATAATGGGCCCTATCTTGCACCCAGCGCAATTGACTTTGTCAGTGACGCATGTATCATTCGTATTTTGCACCGGCACACAGTGGGTTATTCCCTCCACAGACGCACGTCGGCAAACTAGGGAATGAACTTGCGCTCCCTGGGCGGTTCAGCGCAAAAAAGGAGGCGTGTTCCGGCGCAAACCATCCCTGATGCTATTTTGCAGTTTCAAAAAACAATTGCGCCACTGACCATAAAAAACTAGTCTAAAGTCAGTGGCGCGTTGCGCGTTGTTTATTATGCTATTTTAAGAGCGCATGCTTGACCATAATGTATAGCGTGCACAACGCGCACACACTTTGCTTATCTAATCTACACAGATGCAACAGTTATTTTTGCAAATCATAAATTATTACAATAATAAATATTAACACATGAGATAAGGGAAATCATTGTGGTGAGCATTGTGGTGATAGTTTTTATTTATTTTGTGTGGCTGCGTTAAAAAATTATCATGCAAATAACGATTAAAATATTTTCATAAGTTTTTTGTGTGGCTGTATTACGTTTATTTTATGTAAATAATAATTACAATGTTTTTATAAGAAACCTTAATGTATGTGAACTTGATTTGTAAGTGTACTTTGGGGTTGGACTGCTTGCATTTCTTGGGTACCGAGTTCAAAGCCCCCAAACCCTTCAACACTTTCAGCGGTGAGGGTGGACGCAGCGATGTCCTCTGCTGGCATCAGGTCTTGTGTAGAGGCAGATCCACCTCCCATTACACGGCGTGCCCGATTTATGCTGGCAAGCTTGGGATTCCCCCGTCTCCTGACATCATTGTAGCGCTTGCGGCGCAACGTCCTGAGGATGCCAGCTGATGAGACAATTGTGGCTATTTCCTCCCACGCCTGTTTAAACGACGCTGATTTTGGCGAGTTTCTCCTATCCCCATACAAAACAACTTCTCTGTCTTTGACTGCTCTTACAAGAACGTGGGTCTCCTCGGCTGTGAACCGCTCCTGACGTGCGCCTGGTAAATCCGTCATAATAATAGCAACCTGCCATGGAACTTGCGCACTTGCGTTTAAAGGGAATGTTGGATGATGTTCTTATTGGTTTATTTGACGTTACACCCAAACCACACATATTAATAATGAACCTACTTCAGACCAACCCCTTATAGATTTCCGCCTAGCGCAAGAGTTTTTCTTTCGCCCGGGAAAATAGCAACAGCGCCCAAGATCCGCCCACAAAGTCACTTGCGCTTTGCGCTTCGCACTTGCGTTTCAGATCGTTAAAATAGGGCCCAATGTGTCTTTGAGGAACCAGAAATGGTTCCTTGGTGGCATCGCTGTGAAGAACCTTTTTAAGCACTTTGTATATCTGTTAAATAATTTGCCACAATGTTATGATTTATCATAGTTACGCCATCAAGGTCTAAACATCAAGCCTTTAATATCAAATTTTATTACACTTTCTACAAACATGCTTTAGTCTGGAATGTGTGCTTGGTGGTTAGGTAGATTGTTACAGGTCCAACTCTATTATCTTTTAATTATGCCTGGAAACCTGATGGCATGTCTTATTGGGGCAGGAAACTAAAAGGGACCGAAAACATCTGCAGGCTGTTTTTAGAGACGCAGACACTGTGTATGGTCTGCATGTGTACGTTTTCAATTGAGCGAACCAAAGCGTGTTAAACGGTTTAACTAGTTTTTATCCCTATGATATGGATGCATTCAACATAAGTTACACGATAATCAATCACGAATGTGGCTTATTGTTGAAACAGGCCAGTTCAAGGACTTGCTCAAAGTCCGTCTGTTATTTGTAGGATTAATGAACTTGATTCACTTATTAAAAGTTTTAAAAGTTTCCAATTTAAAACATCATCCAAACAATTTTTGTTTGTTTTCTCATACAAACAATCCGTTTGGTTGTGTGGTTTGGCTATGCCATTTATTTGCGAAAACAAATTAGATTTCTTTTGACAGTTCATACGGCGACGTTTGGTTCTCGTTGACTTGCAGTCCACTGGGGTTTCTTAGCATGTGAACATGCTAATACAGAACATAGGCCATTTCTGCAGCCCTTTAACATATTTCACCGATGCATGTGGGTGAAACATTAGAAAAGAAGTACTCTAGTTTGTCTCTAGTTTTCTCTTTGAACCGGTTCCATTATTTCATTTAGTAAGATTTATTTTCGCAGAGAGAATGTAGATGTTATGTAGAGGCTTTTTTGTGGAGGAGTTCATTATGTGGAAAAACATCTTGGGGGATTTCCAATCAGGAAGAGTGCCATCACAGCACTTGAAAAATTTTTGGTTGTCGAAATTCAGCTTTGAAAAACATGGAGGCTAACTAAATGGATAACATATTGTTCATCTATTTTCATATTGGAAGAAATTGTGCTGTTCAATATTTTTGTTTTCACACTGTTTGAACATAAAAACACCTATTTGAAAAAAAAACAGTACTCATGCAGTCATATAATAATGTCAAATCAATGATAACAGATCACTTCAGTATTGTGAAAGAAGATTAACCATTATTCCCTGGGAAAATGCAAGTTCTCATCCGACAGCCAAAAGGATGTTCTTATCTGTCATACTGTTATACCACTAATGACTTCTGTCATTACGCAACACCACACCTTGATGTGTAATAAATCTTATTATCTTTGGCATCAACAGTAACAGACAGATTAAACATGCATCCTAAACAAAAGGACCCATCGTATTAGAATGCTCAGTTGCGCAATCTGTTGCACCTGAATTTAAAGCACAAATTACTGTTTCTGTTAAAATGCCGAATGCACGATAGAGCATGAAGGATCTCCAAAACCAGATGACGCAGAAGGTGTAGGCTACCAGTAGCCTGTTCTGCTATAATAGTGGCCTCAAGCCAAATTAAACTCTGGGATCAGGGTAGTGTTTTGTTTAAAACTCACATCAGCAGTGTTCTAGTAGCCTGCTCTATACCAGTGGTTCCCAACCTTTTTCACTTCAAGGCCCCCTAGTTGCCCACAACAATATTTGAAGGCCCCCCACTCACTCATTTTTTTCCAAATAAAATTAACTAAAGCTTGTAATGAGACAGGTGTTTATTCGCTACTAAAATGGCCAAAAAATAAGAAACATCTTGATTTTTAGCTTAATTTAATGCTTGTTTTCTCCAATTTTTTATAATTTGAAGTCATCTTGAGGCCCCCTTGGAAATCTGCTGAGGCCCCCCGTGGGCCCCGCCATGCTGGTTGGGAAACACTGCTCTTGCCATGACCAAAAGTTTTGCAAATGACACAAATATACATTTTCACAAAGTCTGCTGCTTCAGTGTTTTTAGATCTTTTTGTCAGATATGGTTTACTGAAGTACAATTTCAAGCATTTCATAACTGTCAAAACTTTTGGCCATGGCCCATAGGGTGCCTAGTTACAGGGTTCCTATACAGCGAAAAGTATGGAAAAGAATTTGATTTGAGTAATTTCCACGTCGGAAAAAATAAATCAGAGTATGGAAAAATAAAATTTCCAGACTATTGTCCTTATTTCGTTTTCTAAATATAAAATTTATAATTTTGAAATGTATATAATAAATATATTTACAACCGTTTTTTTCATGGTGTTTGGATCAGTGTGCCAGCACTGCCAAAAGATAGTTTTTACACTTGTATGCTGGAGGTCTGCAGTGATTGGTTGTTACGTTTTTAGGCGGCAGTTGCCATCGCAGCACCCCTACCTCAAAATGCTTGACTATAACACCTGGAACGTTGTCCTTGAGTATTACATTTAACTGTGGATTTCACGGCAAACAAAATGGGAAAATGCAAGTTTTCCAAAATTTCTTATTTATTCACTCCCATGTCTTTCAAAACCATAAGCAGTTGAATTTTAAAACAATTTATCAGAACAAGTTAAATATGGTTGGAAAAATCTGTAGGGAAGTCTGGAAATTTAAGTCTGGAAAGTATGGAATTTGAAATGAAAATTGTGTAGGAACCCTGTAGATATAGATGAGTTTTTCAAGATGTAATATTTCAGAATGAAGTGAAGTTTCAGGTCCAAATACCCAATAATTAATTTTAATACCATGTTGAATAGGCCCATTTTTGGGTGTGCAAGAAAAGTGCTGTTTTTGTGCCTCTTTTGTGTCTCTTTAAATGACTCCCTCCCCGTTTACTGTTATCTATACTGAATTCATACACCGTTTTTAATAAGAAAATCACTTTTCTTCATTGTTCCTAATGAAGGTGCGGTAATGAATTATGTAAAGAAAATAAAAAATAGAAATTATGATCTAACTGTGTTTTTTGTACTGTTGTGGGCGGGGCCTGCACAGTGTGATGTCAGTTTGCTGAGAAAACACCAGCAGCTTGAGGCTGTTTAGATTTGCAGGGATTAAATAAAAAGGACTGGGCAGATTTTTATAATCACAGGGTGGTTGTATACACACACAATTATTTTTTTAAAAACATATAAAAGTGAATTTCTCATATTAGGTGACATTAAAGTATTAGCTCTGTTGGACATAGAATTTTATTGGATAAACAGAGCATGTAAGCATACTAGAATTCATAGTCTTTTTTTATGTAGAAACCAACAGTGCTGTAGACCAGACACAGTGCATCTATGCGAAGATCCATTGAAATACACAGAAAATATAGATTGGTTTCTTACAGTCAGAAAAATGAAGCCTGCTAGTTATGAGATTTTTTACTCTTTGTCCAATACATCTCACCTTACTTTGCCCTCTGTTATAATCCTTTGCATGTGTACAACAAGACCGTGCCATTGCCATTCCTTCCCAGAATAGCTGTAGTTTACACGGCTGAAACACTCTCCCCTTTCAAACTGTCTGCCATTTAGATATTTTCCAGATTTTGCCTGTGATTCTATGAATGTATGGATCTTTTAGTGGGTTTAACAGTTAGTCAACTGCAATTGTGTTGATCCAGAGAAATGTAACCAGGACAAACACCATTTTAAAACATTTAAACTGACATGAAGGCATGATCCTTCATCAACTTCGATTAAATTGAATTTATAGAATATAGAATGTTTTTTATATATACTTATATATTTTGTTAAAAAATTCTGCACAAAACAATGATTACAGATGATTAAATAAGTATAGTTGGGCCTGTCCTTGCACCTAGACCCCTTTCAATAATCATTCAAAACTAAACTCAAGCCTAGTTTGGCCTTAAATAAAAACAAACAAAGCAGGTCCCCAGAGACTTAATAAAGTAATAGTAACAAATCCATGTTCTTATATAATAAAGCTGATTAACTAATATTATAAAACTAAACTCCTTTGGTCTGTTTTCAATCTCCTGTCATCTGAACACATTGCATATTGTGATATTTTACTGTGAATGTCTCAAAGCCTCGCAATTAGGATTTTGGAGTTTATGTTTAGCTTGGGACAGACCAATAATATACTGAGGGATTAACTGTTTATTATGCTGTCCAGTTGTTTCTAGAACAGAATTAGAAAAACTTAGTTGTAATTAAGTGTCAGTGACCTTTCAAACAGTCAATAAGCTTTATTGCTCTTTATTGGACTTCATTTTGGCTTTCTGATTTGTATACAAATTTGCATTAGCTTTTTGGTCGGGTGAAATGCCATGCACGGTCACAGGCCTTTTACTGGAATAGATTTTAATTCGTTCAAACTCAACTGGATAATGTTTCAATAATCACATGACTTGTCCACTGTTGTTCAGTCTAGACAGCAGTTAAGTGGTTTAGTCACCTAGGACTTACTAACTGTTTTAACTATTTTAAGTGGGAAGTACAGATTTTGAATAATGGTGTCTCATGCCATGAAAACAAACCGTTGACGTAACATCAAAACGTCTCAAAAAAGATTGTTTGCCATTAAAGGGATAGCTCACCCAAAATAAATATTCTGTCATTTACTCACTCACATGTTGTTACAAACTAAGGATGTCAATTTATGCAGTTTCCCATATTCGATAGTCATTTAAATTAACATCAATCAATCAAATAATTGTTACCAGTAATAGTGCAATAAGCCTTTACTGCAGTGGCATATAGCCAATGACATAAAAGTGTGTGTAAAAACGACAGCTTCCTCACGCAAATAATTTTTTTTGTCTAAATAACATGCTAGTGGGATTGTAAAATGAAATATTTGGTGTTTTGATAAAATCAGCAATTTAAATCTCGTAATGAAATTTAATGACAGTGTATAACTCCGCTTCACATGGGCACTCTGCAACATGCGCATAAAAGTCCATGCGTCCATGACATGTCAAAATAAAAGTTTCATTTTCATCAAGTGTTATTTTTTCTTTGTTGTTCACCTCACTTTCCAAGTCGTTGATACACCGTTTGTTGTAATTATATCAAAGCACACGAAGGACACTTTTCCCATCGTCACCTGAGCTTAGCCCTGCGGCGTACTTTCAGCAAAGACGCTTATATTATGGAGATGGCAACCTTCCATTTGAAAACCTGCAACAGTTAACTTCACTAGCATGCAGCACTTTAGCCAGTCAATAATGATCAGTGATATATGTTGCAGAGGTGTTAAGTGTAACGACAGTCAGTTACAGTTTACATTTTTACAGTTTCTTGCCAGAATTTAAGATTACTTTTTAATCTGTTCATAAAAACGGCTTCTGGTCTCCTTCCCTGTGTATAGCACTGCGGATGCCATTTCGTTGCGTTGGCAGCCAGCCTTGTCTTGCATGACGTTAAAAAGTCCAGGAGTGTGCTTGGCATCGAGCATCGTTGTGATCATGGCTAGTTTAACTTTTTCACGCTCGCTTCATTTCTTTCTCCGGCTGTTTGTGTTTTGCGCAGGCACCGCACACGTGCATGATCTTGCTTTTTTGACAATCATTAAGTTTTATCGATTAAATCAACAATTAATCAAAGCTCGATTAATACCCTATTACAAACCTGTATAAATGTCTTTGTTCTGATGAAGGAAGATATTTTGAGGAATTTTTATAAGCAAACTGATCAGAGGATCTTTTTTTACTATTCAATGGGCCAATTGAATTAAATTCAATTCAATTGGTTTGGTTACAAAAATTCTTCAAAATATCTTCCTTCGTGTTCATCAGAACAAACAAATTTATACAGGTTTGTAACAACATGAGATTAAGTAAATTATAACACAATGTCACTTTCCCTTTAATATAGACTTAAACTTTATTATTAGACTTAGAATATTTATTGCTCATTTCAACATTACCCAAGCATTATTTTCTTCGATTAAGATATGTTAAGGATGCAAGAACAACACTCCTCGTCCATCATATAGCCTCAAAAAGATTTTTTTCTATTGGCTGATGCACCACATAAAGTGGTGTGTATTGTCTTCTGAATATCTGTGCTCAAGAAAGAACATTATTCATCTAAGGAGATGGTTGGAGGCAGGGGAACCCTTCATCAGAGCCTGAGTCACTTTAAAAGAATTTGACAATGCTAGGCATTGCTTTGTCTGTATCTGAGACCATACACCATCATGATGTGTTCGCCCTTGTTAAAGTTTGTTATCCCCTGGACCCTTAGCTATACAAATCCATTTCGCGAGACATAAACAACACAGGCCCTAAAACACTTCCTGTTTGTTTTTTGTTTTTTTTGGGTCATAAAATTTTTATCTGGTCAAATTTTCTATTGGTTGTATTTAATATTTCTCCTGCTTCTGGACCAGTGTATTATAACATTTGCGGAATGGTCTGTATTTTAATGATGTATAGCATTAAATCTACCCTGTCACATTAACACATGAAAGCTCTTTTCATAATTTTAAGTGACTCAACTGCAGCTGTTATTATGTCCTA
The DNA here is from genome assembly GCF_030506205.2 of Paramisgurnus dabryanus. NCBI lineage: Eukaryota > Metazoa > Chordata > Actinopteri > Cypriniformes > Cobitidae > Paramisgurnus > Paramisgurnus dabryanus. The sequence continues at coordinate 14,034,864 of NC_133356.1, forward strand.
TAACTGTTCTGATAATCTGTAAAATTGTTGCTCCTCCCTTGAGAAATCATTTTGAATTGATTTATGTTTCTGTAGGTTCCGTTCATCATGAGCACAATTAAAGCTATTAGATGGGCATTCAGCTATGTACAATCAAGAAACGTTTCAAACAGAGCAATTGCCGAATCATTATTGCCCTTTTCAGAGAAAGCATTGAATAGCTGTATCTTGTAGGTCATCAGATGTAGAAACCATGAGTGCTCGCCAATGTGCCGCGAGGAATGTGACTTAGTGATTGTGTCGTACAATCTCCTTTAAGCATTGGAGCACATGCTTGCAATAAGGCAGGGGATATGGAGTACGTTAAATGGCCATAGGCCACGTCATGCAACTTCAGAGAGGTTGTGATGAGAAAGTCCAGTAGTCCTTGCGTTTGTCCCCTGAGGATGGAATTAGAGGGGTTTTCAAGCAATTTGAAAGATTAGGTAAAATGTAACACAGGGGTTGACATAGAAAGCTTTTGAGATTTAACCGCTGTGAACCATCACTGATCTGAACATGGGTGACGTAGATAGGGCATGAATAATTTTCAGCATGATCACTTTACTTCGTTAACATTAATAACACGAACAGAACATTATTATATTATTTTAATAAAAGCCTTTACCAATTATCCTGTGAGGTCATCTGTGAGGTTAGGTGAGGTGACAAAAACACATTCTTCTTTCTAAGCTTAGGTGAACCAACACAATGTGATGGCAATTTTTACACATTTTACTAAAGCCCTTTTCACACAGACATGAGTACCCGGCATCTGATGGTTCCGGAAAGACACGTGACCTGTTGAAAGTCCTGCCCTCTCTTCTACGCGTGCATTTTTGTTTATGATAAGACTATGAAGGAGCGCAGTTCTATGCTGGTGAATGATCTCAGGTTCAGAATGGATATTTGACAAGCTCCCTGATCTCTGCTTTAAAACAGTTTTCAGACATTTCTCATTGTGTTTGTTTATATGCATTTAAAACCCGCATTTTGAGGAGCTGAACGATATATCTTGTTGGGATGACGCACGGGTATTTTCATTTATTATAGCTCAAATGAGCACGTGACGCGATATTCTTTAATGCTGCTGAATGATCTCCGTTTCAACGCAGTAAGTGACGAGCTAACTTACCTGATATCTGCTTCAGTCCAGTTTGCTGACATTTCTCGTCGTGAATGTTGTAAATCCCTCATTTTAAAGAGTTGAACCAACTTCATGTTGCCATGACACGCGCGTCCTCACTACGGCACGTGCGTCATTGTTTATGCGTCTCATATCATTTCCTGATAACTGCTTCAATCTAGTTTGCAACATTTCTCGTGATGAATGTTTATATGCATGTTATCTCTCATTTTAAGGAGCTGAACCATAACTTTTGTTGTGATGACGCGTGAGTCCTCACTACGACACGCCCATTACGGCATTGTTTCGGCTTCTTGTTCACACAGAGGGTTTTCCGTGTATCTGACTAGGTCCTCTTTCCGGCAACGATCCCAGAAGATTAACGGGATGAGTTTGTGTTCACACAGACGCTTGTCTGGCAATTTTACGGGTATTTTCTGGGACCAAAGGTCTGGGTGAATGGGGTTTTAGTTGGCTAATAAGTATGAACGTGTTTTTGCTTTTTATCCTGTAAACTTTGGGGTAAGGGAAGTGGTTAGGGGGTGGGGTATCATTATAGTTTTTTCAAATAATCCTGTTTTTGTACTATTCACTTTGTACAAATTGATACTGCACTGTAAAAAAAATCCGTAGAAATTACAATGTTATTGCAGCTGGGTTGCTGGTAATTTACCGTAGATTTACATTTATGTTATTTACTGGCAAGAGTTTGTTTAAGTTAAATACATTTGAAATATTAACAAGTCTTTATCTTTACAGAATAAAACTATACAATAACAGCCTCATGCAAAGCATTCTGGGAACCAGAAATCATCATCAACCTTTTTCTGTTTTTTTGCTTCAGATTTTGTTTCCCAGAATGTTTAGCTTGATGCTGTTTTTTTAGTTTTACTCTGTAAAGACAAAGACTTGTAAATGTTAAATGTTCATTTAACTTTGAACAAAATATTGCCAGTAAAAAACATAAATTTAAATCTACGGTAAATTACCGGCAACCCAGCTGCAATTTCTACGGAATTTTTTTACAGTGTGATTATCCATCTCGTAAATACATACGAATTCCAGTGATATTAGGCTGAATAGAATATGGTTTTGTACCTATTTTTACAATAAAATCTCATTTCTGACTGCTAGAGCCTTGTGTGCCTTGTGAAATTATAATACACTGAAATATAATTGTTTTGGTGCTCTAAATATAAGAATACATTTTAGATTAAATTACTTTGTTTAAAGATTTCTAGTTTTAAGAAATTATATTTGGCAGCAAGGATGTATATTTGGTTTGAACATTGGGGTGGTCGAAGTGTCAACTGTACGTATGTTTTCATTAATCATTGTATAAATATTCGGTGAAGGGTGTAATTGCTATTTTTAGGGGGTTACCTCCCCCCTTTTCCCCTGGAGACGATGCCCTTGATTGACAGCTGTTTGTTTTTGTTTCATAAACTTTGTTCCATGCATTTAAACGTTAAGTTATTCTAGAGCGACTATTATATGTCCTCTTGAGGTTAATCAGTAATTTTTCATGCTAATCTGTGTTAAACAAGTTGTGAGAAAGTTGGCAAGTTGACCTTCTTAATTGGTCTAGCCTGAAACAGTTTAGAGATCAGTGAGCAAATGCAATAGTCGTTTTCTACTCTGCATAAAATTGCACTAAAGAAGTCAATAGCTGAGAGCTAATATATTTATATACTGTGCTTTG
>NC_133356.1:14937909-15037909 GCF_030506205.2 Paramisgurnus dabryanus
GGACTGTATCAGGCCCAGCTTAGCTTCATCTTGCTCCTTACATTTTCTTGGTAATTCACACAACGCATCACTTTCTTTCATTGCTTCTTGACTGCTTTCTTTCTGCTCACACTCGCTGAGGTCACTTCTAGGCAACTTTGTACCTTCACCATGGCTGTTGAACAAATCAGTATGCTTCAGACAGAGACTGTTACCAATAATAATTAGAAAGAACAAGAATAAAACTAACTTACCTGTTTGTTCCTGTCTTAGATTCATCCATATTCACTGTAAGCAAACGTCCAGCAAAAACAACTCCTGAAAGAAGCAAAGCGATCTCAGAAATGAAACTGAAACTAAGTCGTAAAATATTTCTGTGCAACAGTAAAACAGATTATAGGAAGAATTGCAACGTGACTCCTTTGATAAACGGTTAATAGATTTAGCTTACTGTCAAATGTGAAGCATGAACATAACGATATGCTTTAAGTTTCAGTTTCCTCTTATTAACTTCTAAATCAATATTCCGCTATCTAAATTATTAATCCGCTATTATAACTCCTATATCAGGACAGGTTACATTCCGATTCCGAGTTTAAAAGGAAAGTGTACATAGATAATGAAGTAACGATAGTTAAGAGTCAGTAGGTGTATTTAGCTGATGTGCTGTAAATGGCTGGGCTAGCTAAGAACAAAAGAATCCCATAACAAAAGGCAGGTCAGTATTTGCCTAGACTGATACATCATCCTACAGAGTAATCCTTTTTAATGTTACTCTATGCACCTTTTTAATTCCAGATCTTTGGCATAAGAACTCATAGTAACTCAAATATAAAAGCTAAAGCCCTGCCTACAGTGTGCTGAACCCTTAAAATATTAACATTAATTCAGTTAACGGAATAAAGATCTAAAACATTATAATTATCCGCAATATGGCATTACGAATGCTACAAAACTACAGCAGCCATTCGATGCTGTATGCTAATATTTCTGAATATGACAGCCTGCTTTACTGTAACTTAGGTCTTAGGTTGATCACAGAGCAAACAATCATACTTGCACTCTTACTCTGCTTTGTCTTCGTGTCGCTGTGCAGCTCACACACATATTCGAGCTATTTTCCTTCAAACGAGAAAATCACACCTATTTATACAAAGGTTTCTGCTTATTTCACATCATCAAAGGAAAGAATACACTGTAACACAACTAGACACATAATAGAGTACGGCATTACTTCCGGGCCGTGAAGCTGCTCACTGATTGGCTATGTTCCTGTCACATGACGGGAAGAAAGACGATTTTCGTTTTCAAGTTCAGTTCACAGTCGTTTAATGTGGGCACTTGTAAATTTGTTGTAACTTTACATTTATTACATTTCAAGAACGACTATGTTATAATGAGGTATAAATCTTTAAGGAAGTCAAAAACACACATAAGGGGTGTTAACTTAAGTAGACTTCGTGCGCGAAAAGTAGCGCGAGAGCGACTCGAATCGAATAGATTTGTAATATCTCTCGCGGTACTTCAGTGTCGCCTTTCTGTATAATCGTGACTCTGTGCAATAGTTTGTTATAATAATCTGTCGATTCTGGGCACAGTTTCCCCATATACGTTTATTATAATATTTTTATGTAAGCTATATGTTCATTCTCTATTTCACCATAAAATCCTACTCTTGTTCACGACAGAAATGAGTTAGTTTAGAATCTTTCAGTATTTTGTAACATGGACACATTTGCATAATGAGCATTGTTTATTGTTATTAAAGGGGACATTTCACAAAACATTTTTAAGATGTGAAATAAATCTGTGTTGTCCCCAGGGTGCCTATGTGAAGTTCTAGCTCAAAATACCATATAGATAATTTATTAAAGCATGTTAAATTTGCCAATTTGTTGGTTTGAGCAAAAATGTGCCGTTTTGGGTATGTCCTTTGAAATGCAAATGAGCTGATCTCCGCACTAAATGGTAGTGCTGCGGTTGGATAATGCAGATTAAGGGGCAGCATTATCCTCTTCTGACATCAGAGGGGGAGCCAAATTTCAATTACCTATTTACTCACATGCTTGCGAAGAATGGTTTACCAAAACAAGTTACTAGGTTGATCTTTTTCACATTTTCTAGGTTGATAGAAGCACTGGAGACGGAATCTTAGCACTTAAACACGGAAAAAGTCAGATTTTTATGATATGTCCCCTTTAATGTTTATTAATCTATTTTCAGAATGCAATTGTTAGTTTAATTATTATAATATTACTTCACATTATTTCACTGAATGTATTTTTATGTATGGCAGCTGTTTGAATAAAGAATACAAAATACAAGAAAGTATTTTTTATTGAACATAACAATAGATACATTTATTTAAAAATAGCAATTATGTCTTTAAATCTTAGGTTATACTCTAGGCCGTGTATACATGTCATAATTCTACATAAGCACAACAAATTTTACTTGATAATTTGGCATTATCTAGAGAATAACTATAGTCAATAGAATATAGTGCAACTTTTTGCAGTATTGTAAACTGCAAACCCAGTGAGGTCCAAAGAGGAGTAAAATATAGCACTTGGAATAGGTTTTGCATTCAAGTGAAAACAAGAAATGCAAAGAAACAGGTTCACTGATGACTATGTAATGGCGCAGGTTGCTTCACAAATATCTTGAAATTCTCCAATTAAAACGGCTTCACAATTTTCATAGAGATGTAGTTCTAAAAGAATACAATAGAATAGTTAATGCACATAAAAACATAATATACTCTATGCACATAGTCATATTTTAATAATAATACTTACAGGGAAGGAGTACAAGAGGATTCCAAGAAACAGGATCACCAGCGTAAGAATCAGGAATCCAATGAAGATCCATTTGAATCTGCGCCACACAATGAACTTCATGGTCTTACATGGATTTGTAAACCAAAAGAAGGACGTATCTGGACGGCTGTCGAAACACATTGTTAAATATTACAGTTACATCATTTAATCAAGCATGCTACTGAAAGACTGAGTTTAAGATATTCTTATACTTTGGAAGATCCAGTTTTGGGTTCATGTTGGGTTCATCTCTTCCCTTCCCAGCTGGCCTCTCCTCTGCCTCCTTTTCCTCCACCACTTCTAGAGTCATTTCCACTTTACCCTGGCACAAAGCAAACGCTCTTTAGCATAAAAACAATTAACTGTATATACTAACCGTTTAAGCAGCACTACAGTTTATGTGCATCATGTTATGTATCACAGTTTTATATTTATAGACTCACTGCCAGGATTTTCTTCCCGTCTTGCTCCATAGCGCATGGCCACCAGCCTCTCACTGACTTCTGTGAGAAAAGTGATGTTGGTGGAAGACCCTTGACTGTTTGTGATAACATGTTTAAACTGCACTTCTCCGGGGTCTTAGCTGGAGGGATAAGGTGAAGCAGATCCAACTCCACTGCACCTGTTTGAGAAAGCCATGATACAAAAATCTGAATTTGTTCAGAAAACCTAACTATGCAATCTGGTTGCTATAATTGTTCATTTGAACCATAACATTCACCTAAATAATCATCCAATGAGAACTTGTCATTGTCCCAGATCTGAAGGGTCAGTTTGGGAGGGATCCTGAACTCTGTTTTATCAAGGTTCCAAAAGTGCTCCTGAAAATAAATACACATAAGTATTGTTTTAACTATTCATGTATGCAAGCACTGTATTTTATTTGTTTTACAGCATAATCTTCAGAAGCACCAACCTTTCTTGAAACAAGACACAATTGTTCTGCCGGCAGGTAATCAAAGCCAAAGACAAATCTCCAGTTGAAATTTCCATCTCCATCTAAAGACCTGTAATGGACATCAGTCTTCTGCTTGTCATCCTCCATGCCTGGCATCCACCTATAAACACATTTAATAATAGTAAAATATATATACTATTCAATATATAGACCAACAAATTTACTTATGGCTGTATAGCAATTACCCTTTTACATAGATGTCACTCATGTTTTCTCCAGTGATGCTGGTCTCATCCAGAATGACTTCAGTTGTATTCCAAATGATGGCTCGCAGGAAGTACCTTCAATAAAATAATCACATTAATCACACAATCATTTTAGAGATATTACAGCATTAAAAAAAAAAAAACAGTACTTTTTGGGTTTGCGAGGAGTGATTTCACAAAGGGGTCCCGGAATACCAAGGCTTTTTGGGAATATTTCAACCCACATCTGAATTTTGCCCTGTAAAAACAATGAACATGTGTGACATAATTGCATAGCTGCAGTACATACACAAAAATTTTTGGGACGCCTACAATGAACAGGTTGGACTACTTTGCACAAATTTGAATGCTACAATATAAAGATATTCACTATTATTCAAACATGGCAATGCCCCTATGCACAATGCCCCAATCAGTGCTCAGTTTGGGATGGCCACAGTGCCCCAAATATCTTATTTAGAATGGGCATCCCAATATTTGTCTATATAGTGTATGTTTTAGAAGGGCTGAGATCATGGGGCAGACCTGAGAAAGAGTAGGCTGGTAGGTGCTATATAAGGTCCTGGTCTCCACATGCTCGGGTACAAGGCCCTGCCTTCTCAACACATGAAGGCAAATTCGCTCCTTCGGTGGGCCCAGATGTGGGTGGATGCTTTTATTGGCCTCTGTAAGCAAAGTGCCATCCAGAAAAAAAATCAGTTTGTATTCAATATATCCGTATGTGCATGATGTTATGGCAAAGTCGAATGATGCATACTGTACCTAGTTCATCAAGCCTGTACTCTTTTCCTCCAAAAGAACAGAAACTACCATCATCTGCAATCTGAGGTTGAGCAATTCCTCTCATCCTGGCAAGATTCTGCAGGATCTGAGATGGTTTAAGTTGGTCCCTCCATTGGTTTACTCCAGATCTGTTTCATATATATTTATAAGTACAAGTACACAAATTGGTCATGCAATAGTGTGTAGGCATCAGATTATAAAACTGTAAAAAAAAATACAAGTCTTACACGCAGTAAGATTTTGGGAGGCCGCAATGTGAGCCAAACCGAGAGAGGAGTCGATTCTCAAGGTCTATCACTGTTTCTCCAACTTTCTCATCAGAACTGAGCAGGTCAAAGTCATAAACGGAAATCTTCAAATCTTTGTCTTGTGGAATGTAGCAGCTCAATTCAAACACTCTTTAAACATACAAATAAAAACCAATAAAAAAGTTGTACATCTCACTGGCAGCATAAGAAATAAACAATTATCTGTAAATACATCACAACTCAACCCCATAGTCTGACCTTCCAAAATCTGGATTTAGGGTGTTTGGTTTATAGTGATCTCTGTCATCAATGGTTTTCTTTCCCAGTGAAATCTTTATGTAGGGATCACACTTTGTAAAAAAGCAAAGGTATATGTGAGCTTCAATTGTACCAATAATGACGTTTATTAAGGGATGTCTTGTATACAAACTCTCACCATGCCATTGTTGTCTTTGGGCTGTAGGTCAAAGCAGCGTACAATGTAGATTCGGACAAGGCATTCCTGAATACCACTTTCAGGCAACTCCCGAAACTGCCGTGGAGGATCTGACATATTGGGGTCATCCGATAGGGGATATATTCGAAACGACCCCTGTGAACGCAGGCATAAAAAAATGAATTGTTAAACAATAACTGCTGGAACATCTGTACTACAGATATGAAGAAACTTAACTTTCTTAGTTTTTCTAGATGTCACCCACCAGATGGCACTCTAATGTCATTTATACTATTTGGCACAAACCCATAAAGCAAATTTTCCCTATTGTTGTTTAGAATAATGTGTACTTGGGTACTTGGCATTTAGCAAATGCTTTCAAAATGTTTATATTATTACATGCTACAGTACACCAGTAGGCAAACTGTTCCTTACAATAAAACTTGGGATTATGTGCCTTATTCAAGGTCATATTTGCGTGATTCTTAGACTATGGGCACTTTTATGTTCTTTAGTCATATTTTCAAAAATACATACAATGTATGTAAAATTCCTCTTTTTTTACTACCTTTCAATTAGGATTTGTTCATATTTTCAATTTCATTATAGGTATCAAAATCACTGTTTTCTTCTTGTCACACACCCAGACTTTTAGATTTCAACAATGAAAATACAGTTTAAAAATTTGACTTATCTGGTAACTATTAATGTACCTGAATTAAACACTAGTAGAAGAATTAAAATTCATTATAATATTTAATGTGAGACCACTATCAATATTACTTTTTATACAAAATATAGCTGTTGCACAGTATAGGTGTCATTTCCACAACAACATTGTAATGTGCCTATAAAAAGTTTGTGTGAAAGATTGATTAGTGGGTTTCTATGAAAATGTTCAGTGACATAAGAGCACATGCTGGACACGGAGGGAATTAAAATTTTCATCAACAACAAATGAAAAAAGTAAGGTAAATATTGCTTGATCAGTTAATGTATTTAGTATACGTAATTTCCAAACATGCTGTACCTTTAAAGGTGTTTTTTGAAAAGCTAAACATTTTAAGTTAGAGTATTTTGCATTTGTATTAATTCAAAGCGAATCAGTAAAGCTATCTTCAATTTTTTTCACAAAAAACTACAGAAATGTCATTTCCACCAGAGTCATTTCCACCCAAGCGTGCCGCACAAGCCCTGAAAAGTGAAGCCAAAACGTCTCGATCCCCCCAGTGACTGGTCTTAGTATAGGTCATAAACCCCGCCTCCCACATGTTATTTAATGGGACTTGAGACCAACTAAACAATTTAATTACACTTCAAATAGCTTTTTTCTAAAGCTGGCTTCTGTCATTTACTGTAGTTTTATCACGCTGATGTAAAATCAAATGTTTGTTTTTAAAATAAGTTTGTTTTTAGTTAGTTATTTAATGCTACAAAAATGTTGGTGTGATGTCATGATTGACAGCTGTGATAAACGCATTCTGCGAGGGCAGGGCCTTGATTTCGCAGCTTGACTTCCTGCTTACTACTGCGCAGGTCTGGTCCCGAAATCGCTACTGCGCAGACTCAAGACCCAAGATGTCAGCGCCATATCGGGACACTTCACTTTTCACCAATAGAAGAGAGCGAACGGGCGTCGTCCACACTGCCCTCTGTGGTGGAAAAGACAGCATGTGGTGGAAATGACATTTATGGTAACAGAGTACAATTGATAGGGATTGCGAGAGTAGATTTTTGTAATACTTTTTATAATATGATATATTACAATACTTTTTACATATATATTTATATTATGATTATTTTTATTTCTACTTAATCTATTAATTTATTTCATTTGATCTATTTTTGAGATGCCGCCTAAGACAACAAAACATATATTTAGGCATTTAGCAGACACTTTTATCCAATAAAGCGATTTGTCATAGGGATTTTTATTACCAGTTTTCACTATTCCAAAACAATACTTATTGAGAGAGTACCTGTTTTTTATAAAGATAGAACAGGTGAAAATGAATTGAATATCTATTTATCAAGTATTTTTCGGAAGAGATGAGTTTTTAGTTGTTTTTTGAATGTTGCAAGAGATGTGGCTGACTGGACTGCTATAGGAAGATCATTCCACCATCAGGAAGTAGGGATGGAAAATGAGCAGGAACGTGATTTATTGCCCTTTTGTGAAGGTATGACGCACATTTGCCGAACATAACGTTCTGGATGGGGTGCAGGAATGTAGGAAAGTGTGATATATGTTGCAGTGATAGTTGTAAAAGTAAGCTGTAGTGACTTCAAAGCAGCGTAACATGAGCCCTTTTGGGCTTCTGAAAGAGCTGCCACGTTCTGAACTGGTGTGGTATGATTGACCATACAGGAAAGTCAGCAAAGTAAGCATTGCAGTAATCCAGCCTAGAGAATACCAAGACATGGACCAGAAGTTGTGTGCATGCTCCGTAAGGAATGACCGTATATTCCTGATATTGTATAACGCAAATCGGCATGATTGTCCTGTTTTGCAATGTAATCAGTGAAGGACAGTTTTTCATCAAAGGCTACACAAAGGTTTCTGGCAGTTTTGGAAGGAGTAATGGTTGTGTTGCCAAGTTGAATGGATAGGCCGTCCCGTATCTTGGGTTGTGGCGAAAAGTAGAAGCAGCTCAATCTTAGCTAGGTTCAACTAGAGGTGGTGTTTCTTCATCCAAGCCGAGATGTCTTCTAAGCAGGCTGCAATGCGTGCTGCTATGGTGGGATCAACTGGGTGAAATGAGAAGAATATCTGTGTGTCATCAGCAGTGGTAGGAGAAGCCATGTGCCTGTATGATTGGTCCTAAAGATGTTGTGTGGATGGAAAAAAAATAGTGGACCAGGTACTGATCCATGAGGGACCTCAGTGACCATTTGGTAAGTTGTGGACAGTGTGCTCCTAAACGATATCCTAAAGGATCTATCAGAGAGATACGAACCATTTGAACCATTGGAGAGGAGTACCTGTGATCCCTAGCGATGATAGTGTGGCTAGTAGTATCTATTGGTTGAATGTCTCAAAGGCTGCCGACAGGTTTAGCAGAATCAAAGCCGAGGATTTGGATTCTGGCTTAGCTAGTATTTCTTTCATGACCGAAAGGGATCTGCTTCGGTGGAGTGGTTGCATTTGAAGCCTGATTGCTTGGCATGTAGTAGGTTGTTCAGCGATAGAAAGGACGATGCCTGGTTGAAGACAGCTCTTTCACGTGTTTCCGCAATGAACAGAATTAGTGAAACAGGTCTATAACTGTCCATGAGCGAGGGGTTCAGTGTGGCTTTTTAAAGCAATGGAGTAACCAGGGCCTGCTTAAAAAGTGGGAGGTGTTGATGATATGTGTGAGTCAAATGAACCAGGCTTTGAGGGTCAAACGTGCACCAAGTGTATCCTAGTAACTTCAGTTCTAGTCAGTGGAGAAAAAGAGAAAAAATGGATGTAGAATATGAGTGTAGTGTGTTCTGAGGTTTATGTTGTAGAAAATTGTTTGCTGATGGATTATGCTTTGTAGTTTGAAACAGTTTGCAAAGTCATTAGCTGACAATGAGGAAGTGGGTTAAGCAGGAGGGGGACAGAGGGGCCTCAAACTCAGCACTACACTAAAAACAGGTGTGGTTATGTTTCATGACTTTGTGAATTGAGTGTGATGAGTTTTAAAAAAATTCTAAGAATATCTCTACCGTTTTTCTATATTCACAGTAATTCATTGTCATTTCCACGACCACCCTGTCATTTCCATCACCACATACATTTTTTGAAATATTTAAAAACTTCTCATCACCCATTAAAACTGTATCCATAATTTATGATATCATGCTCTAATTAAAATATATACCAATTCAAGTTATTTATTTTCTAATAAGCTCTTCCCCAAACCAATATTAAATTTCAGAGTGTGATGGGTAAGCAGTTCAGCATTTGGTCCTTAGGGCAGTTAATTTATCTGATTGACAAATCCATAATTATTGTACATTTTGAAGACAATTCTGGAGTTGCATAAGTTATTCTATTTTAAATAACAGCTGCAAATTGAGATGTGGTGAAAATGACATTTGTTTATTGCACGTCTGAAAAAAATTTAAATGATTAAAAAAATTATCTTCTAAGATCTAAGTTTGTCTTCTTACAGACTTTAAAACTATTGTTTAAACTTGTGAGAATGTGTTACGTGACTTCTGAGCAAGTTTTTTTTTTATTATACTTCACAAGGCAAAAAGTGCTCCTGCACAGCATAATTATAAGTGTTAAATGTACACTGCTGGTGTTTATATGAGTACCATACCTGGTGGTACCCATATATACATCAGCAGTGTACATTTAACAATGATGATTTTGCTGTGTAGTTGAAGAAAACGCCCAATTGTGAAAGAATAGATTTGTAATGCTGCAATTCTCAAGTTTCAACATATCGCTTACTTACCGGTATACTGAACTTGCAACCTTTGTGTTAATAGCAAAGGTCATAATGAGAAAACACGCTCAATAAAAAAAAAACAAAGTACTGTACGGTCTGTACTGTACAGTAAATGACCACATTGCACAGACTTGCCTTAAACTCTCCCACCACAGAGGGGTCATCTTCCTCATCATCGGTTTTCCCCCTTTGCAATTTAAATGTACTGCAGAAGTCTGTCAGCCCCCTGAAATCCTGAACCGCTTCAAGTTCGCTGTCGTAAACCTAAAACAGACTCGAGCTTTTAACACTGTTCATTAAATAACAATAGGCATACCTTATCAGCTTTGAAACATAGGCAGGATGCAAACAGGATGGTGGGAAAACTCACTGTTAAGGTGTCATATCCCTTTTGGAGATAAGGGCCGCACTTTTCACGCTCGTTAATGGATGCAAAGAATTTACTCCACCAGTCCACCGTGTCCTCTTCCTAAAACAAGATTGTGACAAAACAAAATTGGATTTGTTTGTAAAAATCTCCGAGCAGTTGTTTTGAGCAATAACAGCATAGCTTCTTCAATACTGTTGCAATGACAGCTATTTACAATAAATGTCTTTTCTACACGCAGTGAATGGGTCACTACAAAAGGATGGAGGAGTTGGAAAATGATATAAATAATTACAAAGGTTAACAAATATTTAGAGTGCAATGTTTATCAAAACAAAATTAGTCACTGTACCTTTGGAGAAATATTGGGCATTGCGTCCATATCAATAACTACATCTCTGGGAGCTGCTGCCATCATGGCCACTGATACATAAATGATATACAGTATGAGACAATTATAACTGTCAAACAATTGACAAATATAGCATTGAAGAATAACATTTTTGGATATTTTTGTAGACATTTTCTTAACAGAACAACTTACAGGAATAAGAAAAACATTTAAAATGTGACTTTACCCCTGGCAGACATAGCCACTTCCGTAGTTCCTATGTAAGGGTCACATCTAAACTCCTCCAGGGAGTGTATTGTACACTGTCCAACAACTGGTTTTCGACCAAAGGGCCTGTGGTCAATAACTTTGAGCACAATGGGTGGAGTATATATCTCCTCTTTAGGGAGAAGCTGAGGAGAGAGACATTTTTAGCATAAACATCAACATAAAGCAGTTTTAGATCTTAAAGCAAAGCAGATTCATTGCATGTCTAAAGCTGAATGCATAGGATAAGGTTATATGTGTTTATTTAAATCCCTAATTCTACAATAATAGTAATGTTTGGCTTACTACACCTGTCCTAAATCTTAGACTAAAGCCACACGTTGCAAAATCCCATTCTTTTGTACTTAGATCTTATGTTTATACCAGTATTTGTTGTTTATAATAAACCACAGTTTAGTACCTGTAGTCCTATTTAAAATGTATAAGGTAGTAAAAAATTAAAGGTTAGTGAATGCTATACCACTTTGAGGAACAGAACAGATCCAGGAAAGTTGGGATTTTTCTTAATGTTCTTTATTATGCCAGTTTGCACCGTGTGCCCTCCGCATTCAACTATAAGGCTGGGAGACGAAACTGCAGCGAGCTGATATGTCTTCATGTTCCTTAAACCCCATGCCAGGATCTGTCAAAACACGTCGTATGAATAATTCCTTTTGGTTTTAACCCATTGTGATGACCATATGGGTGATGATTATACATGTATTACCTCTACAGCAGTGAGCTGGACCACAGGTCTGATCCCTTGAGGAACCATGTACAGATTCTCACTTCTTCTTGGTGGAACCAGGGGCAGGTTAACTTCATTTGCCTGAGGTCAACAAATGAACAGAACAGGGCATAAACAAATCTGAATGGTGCTGTGGTTAAGATGACACCTCAAATGAGTTAACTCACTGGCAACAAGCTGCTACTTGTATCTTTCAAATGATGAATGACTGGCATGTAGCCAACCTTCAAGTACTGTATGTTTTCATTTGTAATGATCTAAGCAATAACCTACCTCGAGACAACATGGTGTTATCTAGTCTGTTAACTATAACAAAAATAAACTAAAGGTCAGGTTTGTCCATTATATTGTATTGTCTAGTCAAATATAGTTCACCTAAAAATGAAAATGCATTTCCTCGCCCTCATGTTGTTTTTTATTATTATTTATTATGTTGAACACAAAAGAATACATTTTGATAAATGGTGGTAACCACACAGTTGACAGTGCCCATTGGCGTCCATAGTAGGAGAAAAACAAATACTGTGGAAGTCAATGGGTACCATCTACTGTGTGCTTACCATCATTTATCAAAATATCATCTTTTGTGTTCCTCTCATACAGAAACTCATACATGAGGGTAAGGAAATATTTGAGTGAATTATCCCATGAAACATAAAACTCTAACATCAAACAACTTTTAAATCATGTGTAACAAAACTAATTGGCAAAATTACCCGGTCATTTTGAAACTTCTAACAACTACAACCAGTATTTAAATAGATCACCATGTGACTACCAGTAGGGGCAGATGATGGCACATATGACACAAATATTTGCATTAAAAACACTAAAGTCTAAAGTATTCAAAGTATTTAAATATCAATCCACCTTATCTTTAAGCAAAAGCTCAGCAGCTACCAGCATCTCTCCAGCATTTCTTCCTTTCATTGTAACTGGAAACCAGAGTAGTTTGGGGATCAAAGGGGCCCCAGGATTAAGCTTCACCACCGGAAGACACGTACATCTACCCATAGCCTCATCTTTTCCCTACAGCCATAGATCAACATCAAAACATCACACAGCCATCTTATGATATAGGTTCAAAGGACACACATTAGGCAGAAAACACATTATGTAGGAATCCCCCTTAAACCAGAGCAGTCTCAGTAGACATGCTGTTTTGATTCTCATGTTTATGTGACATCACAAAACTGGCCACTAACTGATTGGTTAATTTAACCCAAAAGATTTTATACATGTGTTTGTTAGCACTAATGCAAAAATAGTAAATATACTATTGGGTCAGACTGTATTCACAGGAATCAGATCTATTTTTAACCAAAAGCACTCACTGTCTGTTGGTAAGGGAGTGAGGAGCTGTAGCTCATTTGCATTCAAAGGAAAACACCAACGTTTTTCAATATTTTACTATGTTCTTACCTCAACTTAGACGAATGAATACATACCTATATTTTTTTCAATGCGTGCACTTAATCTTTGTACAGCGTGTTGTGAATGTGTTAGCATTTAGCCTAGCCCCATTCATTCCTTAGGATCCAAACAGGGATGCATTAAGAAGCCACCAAACACTTCCATGTTTTCCCATTTTAAAGAATTTTACATGAGTAGTTACACAAGTAAGTATGGTGGCACAAAATAAACGTGAGAACTACATTGTATGGCAGAAGAGCACTTAGTTAATATTGACAGAAGTTTGAGCGAGAGGGGGAGTGATGATGTTACTGCATGCCGAGGTTGAAGTGCTGCAAACTAAGTGTTCCTCCGCCATACAATATAGTTCTCGTTTTTTATCAGCTTAAAAAAACCTCCACGTTTTATCTTGTGCCACCATACTTACCCGTGTAACTACTCATGTAAAATTCTTTAAAATGGGAAAACATGGAAGTGTTTGGTGGCTTCTAAATGCATTTCTTGTTTGGATCCCAAGGAATGAATGGGGCTAGGCTAAATGCTAACACACATTCACAACAAGCTGTCCAAAGATTAAGTGCATGCATTGAAAAAATATAGGTATATATTAATTAATCTAAGTTGAAGTAAGAACATAGTAAAATATTGAAAAATGGTGGTGTTTTCCTTTAAAGGTACACATACAAAAAACACCCAAATAGAAGCATTTTGGCTACAACAAATTATCTGTGGGGTATTTTGAGCTGAAACTTCACAAACACATTCTAGGCACACCTGAGACTTATATTACATCGTGTAAAAATAAGGCATAATATGTGCCCTTTAAAACATATTGAACTGCTTTATTATGCTTCTGTTTTTTTATTAATAAACCGTCTATGTGATGCAACTCCCTAGTTTCATAATCTACATCTCTTCATTCTGAACCTTTTGTTTCTCACGAGTTTACAATAATAGAGAGTCATACCATTTGGTCACTATCGTAAACTTCCATAACAATACTGGGTGGGCTATAAGCAATGTTCTGAGGGTCGCCGTAGATTTCAATGTCATCAAAAATGAGAGTCTGGTCCCATGTGGGGTTAAGGTTGGATTTAATGATCTCTGTGGTCTTGCTGACATGCAAGAAAGACACGTGGACATAAGGATCTGTGAATAGAAGATCAATTAGTCATCATTCATTAAGAACACATCTGCTTTCTGAATTAATGTGCCGTGAATTAATGTCTGGTGAAATGGATTCGTGTAAGATTAATGATTCATATAAGATGAAAAATACCAGAAAAGCTGTCTTTGTCCATAGGAAGAAGATTTCTGGCTTGATAGACATAGACTCTGAGATGGTACATGAATGAATCTGTTGAGACACAAACACATTTGGTTAAAAGATCAGCAGGTTGTAGTGTTGTACAGTGTTTAATATTTGTACAGTATGTTTCAGATCAGTAAAGATTTAACACTGGACTAAAGGTACATTCACATTATAAGCGACTTTGTCGCTGTGCGTCGCTCGTCTCTTTCAAAAGAGGCGTTTCTATATCTGGTTGTCATAAAGAAATGAGTAACGTCCACTCCAGTAACTGACGAGAGACGGATGACGTGAACTCCCCTGCTTCATTCTCATTGGTAGTCGCTCCCGAATGTCGTACATAATTTGCATTAAGTTAAACATTTCTCAACTTTGTCATGCGACTGGACACGCCCATCCAGCCGTCAACGGTCACTGTCGCTCGTGTCGCCGGATGCCGCCGAGCTTCCATTGAAATCAATGAGATTGCGTCGCTGTGCTACTGCTAGCTGCTTATAATATGAATGTTCCTTGACACCTAACTGTGTAACACAGTGTGAAGTATTAGTTGACATAACTATTCAAAATAGGTGTTTGAATTTTGTTTGCTAATTTTATCAGCATCTTTCAAGACTTCTATTGGCGTTAAGTGTGTGTTTGTTGTTGTTTCTTGGTGTTATCTTAAGGCCAGATTGTCAAGGAAAGAAGGAGGGGTGTGTTTGTCTGAGAGATATAATCAGTATGAGGAATTTAGACTTTTTAATCAGAGGCCACGAATAAACATGACTCACTGTCAAATCTGCAAAACACAGTGGGTGTGTTGGCACCAAAGAGTTTGGCTGTGTCCTTCTTGCTGCCCTTCTCATCATCGTCTATTCCCTAAAAGCGAAAAACAGTGTATGTCCTCTTAACAAAGATCTAAATGAAATGAGAGATGTCCTTAATCTTGTACAGACATCAAGGACAGATAAATGAGTTATAAATCAAAGTTTGTCCCCTAACAAAATCAATGCAATGATCAAAGGTAAACATATTTCAAATATCTAATTATCATCTTTTGGTCTGACAGTCATTAAAAAAACAAAAGAAAAATCTAACCAGTGCCCCCTCCAGGTTAAAGATAGCCGACGGGCCCACAATGTCGGCTGGTGCCATTTTTCTCCTCCAGCGTCTGCGACGAAATGTGTCTGAGGAACGTTCCTTCCTGTGGAACTTCCAGCCAATCAGTGATGAGTATTCCCAGCCATCGCCCAAATCTTTCCTCTGTTGGGAAAAACATTGCCAAGTTGTACTTCAGTGAGGGATTATACATAGTACAAACTGTAGCTAACTAAATAGACTCTCCAATAAGAAGTGACATTAACTACTTATGCTCTCTGCAGCATAATTAGAATTTTTGCAAAATTGGGCATAAAAGAGTAATTTATAAAAATTAAATGTGTTTGCTCCACAACTTTGTTAAATATGATGATGCAGTTTTGGACCCACTGGCAGGTCAGTGCAAGCAAAACTGTCATATGGTTTTTAGCACCACATGTACAAAACAGACAATAACTTAAGTGAGATGTCTGCACCTCAAGAGCTGGTGTGTCTGCTATCTTCTTGCGAGGTCGGACCAGTCTTTTTCTGCGATGGATATGATACATTTTCTCTGCAGCACCCCAGGACCTGGGTTTATCATCAGGAGGTATAGTGACACCATATTCCCAACCTAGCAACCAACAAAAAAGATGTTCACATCAGATGCACACATGTGGGGTCCAAAAGTCTGAGATCAATATTGAAAATGCTTTCATTTAGTATTTGTCTAATTGTATGCAATGTTTTAATGACACATTTTGTGAAAAACCCAGTCATAAAGAGCACAAAACAAAAGCTGTGTTCAATCATTTCAGTCAGGCAGCTCTTCCTGTCTTTGCAAATGGTTCTTGGCCAGAAATAGCTCCAATGCTGACTAGACTTTTTGCCATTTAACCAAAACCCAATGATCCATTTCCTCCCAGTCTGGTCATTAGGATTTATCACAAATTTGCTTATTAGTCACACATTAATGCAAATTACCTATATATCAGCTTATGTCATAACATTTTGTTATGAACTTTCTGTTTGTTTTCAAGTTTTGATTTTGAACGATTTTCATTTTAAACTCTTGGACCTCACTGTTACAGACTGATGTGCATTAAACACTCCATCCATTTATCCAAACCTCTTTTCTATGTGTGTTTTGATCTTGGAAATTATTATTCCTGACCTTTCTCGTCCACTGCCCTGTTGATGTCAAAATTCCAATCATCTTCCCAGCGCCAACCTGGAGGACACTCGATCTCCTCAGGGCTTTGTGCCTTTTCCCCATTCTGCACAAAATAAATCCAAAATTCAGTGATTTCTGTGCAGTTTCTACATGGCCAGTGGTGGTGGAAAAGTCCCCTGCATCCAATTTCCATACTAAATTAAAAATTCAAATTTTAAACTCAAATGGGAGGATTCGGAGCGTGTTGGTTTCCAGGCCACAAGAAAATGAACTTAAACTTTTTACATTTAACTAGAAGCTTTCAACTTTCATTTTTTTCATTACTGTGCCATTTTGCTGTGCTCACCACATCAGTGTAGGGCTCAGCTGCAGGCTTCCATTCTCCACCCGGGTAACGTGTTTCGTTTTGATAGACCTCATCTGTGAATTCTGAGTGCCCAGCGTCAGCCTCTGTAAGCAAACTAAGTCAAGCATGTCATCTGTTAGCGTGACGTTAGCGACACACACCCAAACATATATCTTTCACTTCTGCATTCAGTTATTTTGAGGGCACACTCAGACCACTTAAACAGCCATGCAGCCAAGGCCGCGACACAGCACAGGGTAGGGAGAGAGGTCAGCGTGGGAGAGTGAAAAATGACTCTAAAAAAACAGTGCAGAGGGAACCTGGCACAGAGAAAATGTTTATGCTACAGCTGGCTTTATGCCTGCTACCCTGGTTTCCTCTAATTGTGTGCAAGGAGCAAAATAGGCACTAACTGTACTGTACTTGTCTCACACATATCTTGATTTTTACAGGACTTTCCAGTAAAAACTCGGAAGCTATTTAATGAGACTTTTTTTACTTGAAAAACAAACTTGTATAAAATATTTGCCAGGTTAAACCAGACTAAAGTATCAACATCTACACTGAAAAAAAAATATTCATTAAATTTACGTTTTTTTAAGGTAAGTGGTTGCAATCAATTTATTTAAGCTACATTTAAACAAAATATTTTTTGTTTGTTTGTTTGTTTTTAATGTAGCTTAAATAAATTGATTGTGACCACTTACCTTAAAAAATTAGGTAAATTGAATGAATCATTTGATTTCAACTTTTAATTTCACTATTAATTTAATCTTAAGATAAATTTTCACTGAACATTCTTTACATTTTGTAAGATTATTTGATGTAAAAATACTATATATTTTTATATAACTTAAATTATGCATATTATTTTCTAAAAGCAATTTTTTGTTTATTTATTTAACAATAAATAAAATGTATTGCTATATTTATATTAATAACTTAAATAATAATTAAATAATCTTGTTTTAGCAGAATATTTAAAAAAGGGGTCAATCCTTAAAAGTTAAACTTAATACTAATAATAATAACAATCATAACAACAACAGATAGTGTATTTTTATACATTTCCATGCATTTAGACACTTTCATCCATATTTAGTATTGGTCTTATATCATCAACTCACCAGCGCTCCGGGTCAACAACCCAGTCTCCTTCCCATTCCCAGCTCCGCGGGGGCATAAAACGCTCCTGCTTTAACTTCACCTTCCCTGTGACATCTGAAAACTTGTGCCGTCCAACCAGTCCCGTAGTTCCCCACTTCCCGAACACCTGTGCCTGGTTCTCATACTAGCAAAGAGGAACAGAAAAGGGATATTTGTGTTGTGTTGCTAAGGAAGTTTGCATGCTACAACATACCATTATTACTATTTATACAAGTGGCTGTTGGATACTTTATTCTAATTGGTTGAGAAATGTTACACGGGTATGCATTATTTTTTGATAAATTACGAGCAATGTCTGTAAACACGTGGTATAAGCAGAATAATTGCCTGAGGTGCTTTGAAAATAATAATTCAATGGCCAGTCTTCAATTATTCCTTTCATATACTGTTACATATACATTTATGCATTTGGCAGACACTTTTATCCAAAGCGACTTGCAGTGCATTAAGGTATACTTTTTTCTATCAGCATGTGTGTTCCCTGGGTCCGAACCCATTACTTGCTCTACCACTATCTATTGCATATTGGTTTTACTTCAGTGTTTATTTAAAATCAATTTTACCATTTCTGCATATACGCTGAACGTTCCCTCCGCAAAGCTGTTGAATTTTTTCTCGTGCGCAGACAGACCCAGCCACATGTTCAGACGCAGCTGAACAGGGATCTTGAGACCTTTGTTTTTGTCCATTGGGTACTAGAAACAATAAGTGGATGCACATTTAATTTGGTTCCGGATTAGATATAATAAATAAATTTTTATTGACAATAATGCTTCTCTTTACCTGCATGAAGATGCTTTGCGTCTTGCCGCAGTATTTGCCAATGGCGTGATCACTGTGAGTAGAGTACAGCACCTGATTGGCTGGGATGCGTGCGTAGGCCACACGTTTCTCTCCTCTCAGCATCCATATGATGACATCAGGTATGCTGTTTTGAGGCTGCATCATGAATTCAAATAAACCTATTTATTTTAAATAAGTTCAGATTAGTATATAATAGATAAAGGATTCAGAACCAAACCTCTTCTGTCAGCTGTTGTAGTCGCTCCAGCCAGTCCTCTATATCAGACATAGTGGCTTTAACATCAACAGCCTCCTCCCTCATGCGAATGGCTGCATCTTGGACGCTGGCCATAGTTTTGTCACGTAGGTTCTTTATCTGAATATCAAGCACTGTCAGGTTCATTTTACCCTCCAGATCTGGTAACCTGTAACTAATAGCATCCAACCAACAGCCTTAGTCATTTTTATTGTATTGAGAAAAACATGAAAATTCCTCCTTCGAGTTGGCTTTGTCTGTCATTTACCTGTTGAGGTCTTCGATGAGTTGATCGATGAGCTTCAGCCAGATCTCGGCAAGACGAGAGTCAGATACTTTAGCCAGAATGGCCGTCTTCAGAGAAGTGATGTTGGATTGCTAGAAAACACACAAATGATGGTAAATAAATAGTTGCTCTGACTTATTTTTATCTACAGGATTTGCGTGAAAATGGTGTGTAATTATACCAGGCGATCAGCAATGTAGAGAATGATGTTCACTGAATCCAATCGATGACTTATGTCCTCCCAGAAAGATGTGAGGATTACAACAGGCTTAGAATCAGCCCAAGGCAAGAAATAATAGTGATTTCCTTTATAAAAACACACAAACTGTATAAGCAAATGTTTTTGGGTTTGTACTTCTTGTATATGTTATGGCAATTTGAAACTAACCATCAAAAACAGCACAGCTAAACTGTGTGGTGGAGGAGAGAGGTTTGCAGGTGGAATCCAATTTATTCCCATAGTTCCCAATGCTGACCTCAAACTGAATGGGTTCTCCAGGTTCTTGAAGCATACAGGCACCGTGAAACACAGCACATAAGGAATATTTCCTTCTGCGCTGGTACTTCTGCACAGTAAGGTACACAAAACAAGAGTTTTAAGAGACCTGTTCTGTACATTTTTTTTTATTGTGATCTCACATTAATAGCTATACAACCTAGTTTTATCTGTAGCCAAATATTCGC
The DNA here is from genome assembly GCF_030506205.2 of Paramisgurnus dabryanus. Classification (NCBI taxonomy): domain Eukaryota; kingdom Metazoa; phylum Chordata; class Actinopteri; order Cypriniformes; family Cobitidae; genus Paramisgurnus; species Paramisgurnus dabryanus. The sequence continues at coordinate 14,957,953 of NC_133356.1, forward strand.
ATAAAGCACCACCAGTGTTGGGGGTAACGCATTACCAGTAACATGTATTACGTAATAATATTTCTTTTCTGAAGTAAGGAGTAAAGTAAAGCATTACGTTATAAATGTACACATATTTGAGTTACTTTTTAAAAAGTAATAGGAGTTACTTTTCAGTTTAATTAATTTGATTAAAAAATAATGTACTGAATTAAACTTAAAACGTAGTCATGTAGAATGACACACTCTTATGCGTGAATGCCTTAGCGGAAACAGTTTTGAGTCAGAAACGGAGATGGCAGGCCAGAGCTTGACATTTTTGCGATGGAAATATGCGATTTCTGAATGCAGAACATCTCAGTCATAAAAAACACCGGCCTGAAAGAGATCAAGCCTCAGCCAAGTCAGAAAAAGTAACGCAAAAGTAACGTAAGCATTACTTTCCATAAAAACGCAATTAGTTACTTTTTTGGGGAGTAACTTAATATTGTAATGCATTAATTTACATTACACAAAAGTAACTTTCCCCAACACTGCGCACCACAGGGAAATGCTCACTCTTACCTGAGCCACTAAAATGTCATCGTTTGGAATATCTTCCACCTTCTTGTCACTTTTGTCCTCCAGTTGAGTAGAAAGCTCGATCAGAACCCTCCCTCGATAGGCCACCCCTTCACCCTAAAACACACACACACCTACTGTTACAGATTTGACAGCTGCCGCAGATTGTGCAACGGAAAACTGACCATGTAAATCTAAATGCGTGTGCAATGTTTGCTTAAATTCTTTATGCAAAGCAAACAATGAATAACAATATTATCTTGAAAGTCAAGGTGTTCCAGAAATGTTTTTCCTTCTGAGATATCTGCCGAACTAAGAGTTTAAATGTGGGGTTGGCAGTTTAACTCAACATAGCATTTTTACAGCCCTCACCTTCCCGTGATTCAAGTCCTCGTATGGGTCCGGAAGCCCGGTGAATTCTCTTGGACTTCCATAAAGGTTCACATAACAAGGCCCAAAAGCAGGAAGAAAGCCAATCTCAGATTCAGTGGTGTCCACTGACAAGAAACAGCAAGAAATAACTTAAACATATTTTATTATTTAATAAATATGAATACATTCTCTCATACACTTGATAGCATAAACCCTATGCATTAAAGGCTGAGACCACTATACTTTTATTTAAATACTTTGAATGTACTACACAGATACGAGGCAACTGATAAATGACTTATCAATAAAAAAATACACAGCCTGAACAATGACCGTACCATTAAAGGATGATGGCAGCCCATTTTCTGGTGATGAATCTAGTAAAGAAATGTAGAACTAGTAAAAGAATTTTAAACAGGATGCGCACAGCAAGTTGTTTAACAGTTAGGTTTAAACAATATAATGTAAAGAACAATTTCTTGACAGTTCATGTGAACCCAGGGTACAAAATTGAATTATGACACACCAGACAATAATAGGTAAGTTGAAAATACTCACACTCTTAGAAAAAAGGTACAAGAAGATTATTAATATAATATAATATAATACAAAAAGTTATTAATGCGTCATTAAGACGAAAGAACATATGTAAGTCACAGTGGACTATACGAGGCGTTTATTTAGAAAATTATTTCACAAAATCCAAGCCGACGAACAGACATTTAATGTGGAAAGGCAAGTTATTCAACTAAACAATAGCAGACAGAACAGCATGCTGAATAGATGTCTGTATGTTAAAGTAATATTATCAGTTATTTAAACGATAAACCATAGCATACAGAACTTACCTGGAAGGTTGAATAGGCTAAATTAATCGAACAAGCCAACTAGCATGAAGTTCGCATCCTCGTCATTCCACATCACTGAATCCATTGAATTACATAAATACAGAAGCAGCATATGGCAGACTCTCGTGCCTATAGACGGTAATGTTGTCTCTTGCCTCATAAATGCCAAATTTAATTCATGCTGACTTACATGGCGCACCTGACTATAAGACGCAATACCAGCCAAGACCGAAAATTACGGTGAGTACCAAAATGGTTCATATTTGAACCTTTTTAAAAGGTACCATCCCAGTGACAACTGTTTTTTTATGAGAATGCACAGACTATACATATTTAGCATTACTTCCCATCTAAACTGACAAATTCTTTATTTCACTCACTAAAACTCCTGTCTATATCTAAATAAGATGTAATTATAAAAACCCTACCCTCAATTTCTCCCCCAGATGATGCTATTTTAGTCAGATTTAGGTAGGTGGTCCCAATAACATCATTCCTTGACAGCCGATCCCTGTTCAAGTCAAATAGGAGAATAAAAAACAATTATACAATCGATACCTGTAACAAGCCGACACTTCACAGTGTGCTCAGCCACAGCAGCAAAGACTTATTAAAATATGTTAAAGCTTTAAATTGATTTTATATCATGCACATACCAGTCGTAAAGAGTAAGCTTGATGCGTTCGCACATTGATGGAAACTATAAAGAATAGATTTAATTTTATTAAGACATAATTTGCACATTAATGATGTGCTCCATACTGTATATTTTAGTAGTAAAGGGCTTTAACTCTTCATACCTTGACCTGCAGGTGAATGAGCTGATTCCACTCTGGATTGGCATTCTTCTCTATGATCTTTGTGCACACCTTAGATCAGATCAGAAATATTTTAAACATTTTGATCTTTTTCCAGTCACTTCTGTTCTTTAACAATGTCAATAACAGTATTCAAACTTTTATTATTGCTTTACTGTACCTTTTTACCAGCAAAACTGATTTCAAGAAAAGGATCCACTAAATTCTTCTTCTCATCTGTTCCACCAAATATGTTCTTTATTGTCTGGGCAAATGCATCATCCACTGTAAATGATAGAAACATGTTACTATTGACGATGAGAAAGGCAATTGAAGAAAACTGAATGACAGCGATGTGCTTTTGCTTTACTCTGTGGCATGTCCTCTGCACGGTATACTTTCAGACTGAGCGTAGCCAATCGTAGGGCGACTCCGGCGGGCAGCAGCAAGTTATTTTCAATGTCATCCTGTTCCTCATTCCCTTCTCGTTTTTCCACCTGATCAAAAAGTCATTAATGCCACAAAAAGGAAGATACAAATGGTAACTGAAAGTGAATTCAAACGTTTAAGTTAAAGTGCTGAGGTCATCTACAGCAGGGGTTGTAAAACTTCATGCACCTTGACATTTTGAGTTAGGTAGTGCATGATCTAGGACTTACGGGAGGCTCATCTCCTGTCCCAATTATGAACATGCTGACTTTCAGGTAACCTCTGGCTCCAGAGCTGGAGTCATCTGAGTCACTTAACAACAGCCACTTCCTTATGATTGCATGACCTGATCACATCACAAATCCAACAAATTGTCATACTGTATACAACATCACACCTTTAATACTTAAAACCTATTACATTTTTCATAATATTGCATAATCATCACAATCAAATCTGCTTACGTACCAGGCTCATCGTAGATATAGCCAACATCCAGCTGTGTTGAAAACAAAACTTATCAGAAAACACTCCACACTAAAGTACTTTGATAAATTCTAAGACTACATAACTGGCTCACAATGCGCATTAGGATTTCAACCAAGCCGGAAACACATGGTTGGACATCTATATTAATAATATTAGGATTGTATAGAATTTGTAAACGTACCTTAAACTCCCCCATAAGACTGTCAGCTCTCAGGGAGTAAGCATTATACACCTAGATTTAAGATTGTAAGAATTATAACTATTATAAGACAGGTCAATACATAATGTTATAATAATTGTGTCCCAGTCTGTGAATTGTACATAAAGTCATCCTACATAATGTAAATAAAATCTTAATTTAATATTGACGGCCATGTCAAAGAAATCAATGTGAAATCAAACTTTAATGCTCCTAATCTCATAATTACTTTATAAAACAATGGTCTGGATTTCACATACAGTGATAATATTTTGGACTAATTATGAAGACTCATTTCAATTCTATTGTGAAATGTAATATATGCAGAGCCCTCTTAAGTATTGTGTTGTCTGATTTTAGGGTTGGGTATATGATTGGTTGTGGTTTCAGTAAAGCTGATCCATAAACATGTCATTTACGGTATGTGTTGTGGTGCAAAATTTATCCCAAGACAATCATACCCGGATCATGAGGCTGTCATCAAACAGCTCAGAGGGCAGCATGTTGACATTATAAAAGAAAATCTGTAAAAAAAAAAACACAGCAATTAAATTATTTTTAAAACAGTGGACAACAGAATAACAATTGATGCAAACCAAAAAAAAAGCAATTTTAGCTCAACTCTCATGCCACAACACGTCTGTAAGATTTAAAGAGTGCACACTCACTGAGGCGGGGTGAGCGAAGGACAGAAATATCAGGGCTGAAGGAAGGAAATAGGCCAAGAGATTCAGTGCAGAGTGGAGCTGAGCAGACCAAAGCAATAAAACAGTCCAGAGAAAGAGAGGAAGGCTCTCTTTGAGAAAAAAAAGATCAACAGGAGGTGAGATTGACAATGTTTACGTGGTCTCACTAAATAATAAAACATACCTCATCAAAGAATGGATTGTTTCCTCTTTTGAGTCTGGTTCTGTGGGTCTGTCCACATACAGTTACTTTGACCACCGGCTTGATGTTGTTGCCAGGCAACTGCCGACCCTCGATTATTCGAACACGGATCTATTTTCAATAACAATAACAGTTAAACTTCAAAGAGCTGACCGATATAGATAACATATTTACCAATATGAAGACATACCTGGAAATCTTGTGGTTTGTTGGGCAAAGCTCTTTGCTTTTTTCGAGTTGTACGGATCACATTTTTCGGGTCTTTTCCAGGTTGTCCAGAAGGAGAAACTCCAGGTGCCCCAGGCTCCGTCCCATCTAAAATATCTTCATCACTATCCACACCCTTCACCTCTTCACTTGCTACAAGCAAAACAGACAGATATTCACTAAGTATGCATTCAAAACATTTTAATTTTTACTATTAGTGCTCTTAATCTACATTCACCTGCAATAAAGTGAATATATAGCTTGAGATATGTATTATTTATTAATGATTAAAAATATTTTTGTAAATAAATACTAATAAATGTGTTGTAAATAATACATTTTGTATGCAATACGCATGTAGCTGTAAGGGTTTGGTGTTGTCATGTTTATGTCTTTTATTTTGAAGTTCTTGTTTCATGTTCAGGTATTTTATTTTGATATTTATTGCTATGTCTGTCTCTAGTTTTCCTATTCCCTGATGTGTCATGTTCTGATTGGTTCCCTGTCTGTATATATTGCCCTCATGTTCCCATTGTCTTTGTCAAGCTTTGTTAAACTGTTACGGCGCATTCACACGGGGCAAAAGCGTTGATGCTTCCCATTCACTTTTAATGGGTGACGTCAAGCGTTGGCGAACTGAATTGTGGATCCGTCTGCGCCGCGTCAGTGCCGTAGCTCGCGGCAGAAGTTGAACATTTCTCAACTTTTCAAGCGGCAATGCGAGCGTCGGCCAATCAGATTGCCTTAAGCAAATAACCTAGGCAGAGCCAGCCAATTACATTTATGGAAGACCGGAGCATGTGCTGCGGCCCCTGTGATTGGCTGTTGGCCACGCTTCAGACAAGCCTTCCGTTAAGCGTTTACATTTACGCCCCGTGTGAATGTACCGTTAGTCTGTTTGGTGAGTTCTTGTTGTTCATGCCATGTTTTGTTCATGTCAAGTCTAGTTTAGTGTTTGGTTATGTTTACGTTTCTTATTAAATAAAACTGCACTTGGGTTTGAAGATGCTCGCCTTAGAGTTGACTTCTTACGGTACATTCACAAGAGGCGTAAACGTAAACGCTTCCCATTCACTTTTAATGGGTGACGTCACGCGTTGCCGAACTGAATTGTGGATCCGTCGGCGCTGCGTCAGTGCCATTGCTTGCGGCAGAAGTTGAACATTTCACAACTTTTCAAGTGGCAACGCGTGCGTCAGCCAATCAGATCACCTTATGCAAATAACCTAGGCAAAGCCAGCCAATTACGTTTATGGAAGACCAGAACATGTGTTGCGGCCACTGTGATTGGCTGTTGGCCACACTCCAGGCAAGCCTTCCGTCAAGCGTTAAATGCTTTCGGCCCGTGTGAATGTACCGTTACAGTAGCCAATTCAACTACATTGTAAATTAGGTGATTCAATAAAACTTTTTTGAATCATATTTCAGGACTGAAATAAACAGGCCATTTTTATACAGTAAATGACTATTGACATTAATATGTAAATGTGGGAAGTCACATGTCAACACGCTAACACATTCGCCATAAAACTTATGAGCATTGCTGAATGACCTATTTTCCAGGTGCACGAAAGAGTTTTGCATTGTGAACGAGTTGAAGGGTGTAAAGTAAAATCCTATTTTTGTAATGATGCATTTAACCCTTTAAAAATAATCACTTATGTTCTACTTCCCATAATTATTTAGACATACGGTATTTTTAAAATGTCTACCAAACAAAACTTAAGTGTCCTTTGTATTTTTAAGTGATTCATGTGTCCTGTGTCTCATTTGCATCATTCATTTCCATGTGTTCCATGGAAACATACACAGCAGCGTTCTTCCTGCATCTCTATAGGGGAGTTTAACCTGACTGATGCAAAATAAAAACAAAGAGAAAGTCAAGATAAAACCTCCAGTTTCTCCAGTGTAAACTCCATCTCCACCTCCTTGATCATTTGGGTTTGGGACGGTACTTGTGGGAGGCTCATAACCAATGGTAATATTGATAGTTGCCTGAATGGAAAGATGTGCAGTTTAGCTTGGTCAATTCTCAAATTGATTTGTATAATATTCAATTAAAAATAAAAAGATTTACCCCAATTTCCTGCTTTTTCTCATTAATAAGAGGTATGCTCTTTGAAGGAAGCGATCTGGTTTGACCAGAAGCCAAATCCTTGAGAAAGATCTTTGCAGAACCAATGAATCTATGAAACAGAAAATAATTAATTGTGAATTTCTCACTGTGCTTACGAAACCCGGTGCTTTTGTTTGCAATACATACAGTATACAATTGCTTTTTTAAAATTCCAAACTTCCACTTTTTATTAGTTTTCATTCTGATCATACTTAATACATTCAAGATTATGAAAGTATACTTTGAGCAACCTCAATTTCATTATGTGGTTTCACTTCAATTTTTCTCAAGACCAATCATTACTTTCTTACATATATCACTCAACAAACACCTGGAATAGACAAGCTTAGTTCTGCATTGACTGGTGAATCAGAGTGACACAGCAACAAGATATAAGCTGGGTGAGATTTCAACACAAGAGGCAATGATATCATTCCTATATTGTTTAATTTATACCTTTCCTTAGGAAAAATATACAAAAAAAACAGCAAATCTGTGTTTTCATACACTATAATATCCCGTTTTCCTTCATTTTATAAAATTGAATCCTTCATATTTATGCTTTTACATTCAGACATACATTTTATGACTAATGGGAATGTTGCTTTGTGAATGTGTCCACGTATTATATAAAACTATTTTAATTCAACCGAAGAAGGAAATCCTGCTTTCCATGACAGCCTCTTTTTAAAGCTATACAGCAGACCCAGTTTAGTTATTTTACAACTTGGGAAAGAGCTTTAGGAAGTACTCTCTAAAAAAAAAAGTAAAATACCAGCTGTTAGCAATTACACTAAGCCACAGACATATGTGCCAGGCAGAAGGGGACAAAAGCGAACAGATTTGGGGGTCTGCCTGTGAAGACAACTGTACTGTTCTTAACTCAAGCTCTCTTAAAGCTTGTCTAAACACACTAAAAAGTGACTTAGACTGCAATATAAATATTTTACATTACAGGCATGCGCAATGATAACAAGCACAGGGTAAAGCATGGAGTCTTCATTCCAAAAGACAAAAAACAGTGTTCATGGTTTAACCTACTAGCCAAGAAACTATGCCAGAAATTCGTAAATATGGCACTTCCTCCAGAATTCCCTCATGAACATTATTTTAAGATTCCATATAAGGCAAGGGAATTGGAAACAACAAAGTTAAGCATTCCAAGTGAAGTTATAACTTCATCCAAAAAAAAACCCTCATCAGTGTTTCATCAAGAAAATCCACACTTAAACTAAACAAGTTATCACAAGCATTTCCCTATTTCTTAATTTTGTTGCTATGTTATTCTCTGGCCTGTGGCAACAGGGAACACATACTCCAGTGAGTATATGCACACGTGTGCGTGAGTGAGCCTGTAAACCTCAAAAAAAAAAAAAGAATCACTGGAGGAGTCACTGGTGTGATTCATGGAAACTTCATTGTCGTAACAGACCTTGTGCCGTAAACCTTGGAAGCATAAACTTGGAAGAAAAAATCGCCTCTCTGATCAGTACCAAATGCAACTAGTGGTTAATTCTGACCTTACAAAGCAAGAATAGAACAATTTAACTACTACATATACTCAAAGTATTTCATAATAAAAGTACAGTCTAAATTAATCAACATAAATGTCAACACATGCATCCATTAAGCAATGTTTTTTAAAGGGCTCTTTGTGAACCTTCAGTGTTACTTTGGACTGTCTGGTGTTCCTCACCTCACATAACAAAGCAAGTTTAGACAAGGTGGTTAGGTGTGGCAGTTTTAAAAGATTTCTTGCTTTAATTCTCCTCTCTTACTCTCTCAAATTCCCAAAGGCCTGCTCCAAAAAATGTTGATTCACTTAGGGTTTACAAAGTTACTTCAAGTAAACGTTAACTACATTAATATTCAGGTAATACCAATCTGTGAATCTTATAATCAAAATACCATCACATTGTACCTCACAAAGTTAGGTTAATATTATATGGGTATTACTATATAATCAGACAGGCTAATGAATTAGTGATGGGCACATACTTGTCTTTTCCAATGGTTTCATAGTCTTTCACAACCACATCAATGAATGAGGAAGAATCTAAGGGGGAACCTTTCAAATCAAATTCAATGATCTGAAATGAGAAAAGCAGGTGTCGGTTATGTAAATGGATAAAGCAAATAACAAACAACTGACAATATTTTAGTTGAAAGTAAAGAAATACTAAGAATTGCACTGACCTCATTCCACACAGGATTTAATTCACTGTCAATGGCTTTTGTTTTCTTTTTTTCACCTAGAAAAGGACATTTTCGTGAGTAAACTGTCAAATCTATGAAACTCCAATGTCAAATGATTCTTATGTAATAAACCTTGACTGAAATGGCATCATTGCAAAACACATTTTTATTTGTAAGTGTTCAGCATCTATGCAAAAAGTTGATGCATACTTTAAACTCAAACGATGCATATATATATATATATATATATATATATATATATATATATATATATATATATATATATATATATATATATATATATATATGCATCGTTAACCTAAAATCTTAATACCACTACTGCTTAAAAATATTGTAAGGTAACCTAAAATCTTCTGTTTTATTAATAGTATTGTTGTATGGCTTTCAGATAGGCTATTGTAGATTTATAGATTTATAGAACTATCATCTAAGTGTAACAACTGCACATGTTTATATTTTACAGCTTTGGGACAGAGTATTCCTTAATGATGGGCCATTTTTATCCCATATAAGGGCATCTGCTGTTCGTTCGCATGCAAACAATTGCACAGCACAGACTGATACGTTTCTAATAAAAGTTCTTATTCTGACTAATAAACGTGGTGGCTAAACCGATCAAATACAAAGTTGCAACAGTGGTTCATCTTTCAGATCATTATAAAAAGATATAGCCTATATTTACGACATGACTTCTGCATGTTTTAAAAGTTGGACGTTTCTTAGCTACTTTATAATAATACCCTTATTATTAAATACCATTTACCAATTAAACGAAACAAATAACATTTTTAGGCGTTTACCTTGAAAAAAAAGTCTAGTTATAAAACTTACCTCTGAAGATGATTGCCGTTATAGGATCTGGAACTCCAAGTGTCTTTTTTGGAATCCCTTTAGCTGATTCAACAACCACCTTCAACATGTTGCCAGATATTGTGTATTATGGTTGCACAGAATACATTGAACTTAAAGATACAGAAGTTGATTCAGAGCAGATGCATTGACCATCGGAGAGGAGGAAGCGACCGTCAGTGAATGAGAGGAGGAACAATCCTGAAGTCCAATCACTTTATCTTATAAATAATGTTAAAATGGTAGAAAGGGCAGCAACTTTATTACACCAAACTGATGATAATCTGTAAAAGGCTACTGCCCTTAATGTAGCCGTTTGAAAATAAAATGCTGAATGGATATATAAAGGGAACGGGGTTAGTCAAAACTCAGCTATTTTCAGTGGTGATGTGGCTGAAAAATCCCACAACTAGAGGAATTTAGTTGCGTCCAGGAAAAACGGTACAGACCCCAATCCTACAGCCTTCAATCCACAGATCCGATAGTCGATAGTAATTCCACAAGTAACTATAAATAATGTTGTGTCTGTATGTATTCAAAACAAACACACAATTATTTGCATAGTATATTTGTATGTGTTCGGGCACCACCAAGTGGTGGCATCTTTACGTTTCAACCTATTCAGTTTTAAAAATGACACACTAGGACGCAATAGTAAAGATTAGGAGGATTATGCATTTAATATTATACAGTACTGTGCAAAAGTCTTAGGCCACCACCACCACCAGACTAGTTGATTTAGAAGTTTTAATGTTCATCCATGTTTATTTTTAAATCTATTTTATTAAGATGCAAACAAATAATACAGGAAATGTGTACATTTAATTTCAGGGCTACATCTTCTTTAGGCATCGTCTGTTTTTAGTGTGACCTCTCTTGTCACTAAACACATCTTGTGCGGTTTTTAGCAGAATGAAGTAAAACCTGCTATCACTCAAGTGGAGTTTACCCTAAAATCTTGACACATTAGTTTAAATATTTATACAGTTTTTAATACTATATACACATTTACTGTATTTTCTGAATGTATTCTATTAAAGAGACTGAGAAACAATTATATATGATCACTATAACATTGCAAAAACAACGAATCTATTTTGCACAGTACTGCATGTGCTGCCTGCTGTATGCATGTGACGAAACTATTTAAAACAGACTTAAAAAAATAAATAAATGTATGACCATCAGAAGTTTTGTTTCTGTAATGGTTTGGGTCGTTTTTGATTTATCCAGATCTTGTTAAAGTTTATCTTCTACACTTTTTTATTTTTTTTATTTTCTTTAACTGCCAGAAGATGGCGGTAAATGTCAACTTACTCTAAATAAGTAAGCAATGACGTAGTAAGAAGTATAAAAACGAGTTTTGCCGTGCATTTTTTTCCTAAGCCAAATGTTGTAAATGTGATTAAGGGTGTAGGTGACCGTAGACTTCCATGGTAGGAATAAAAAAATATATGATGGAACTTCTTACCATCATTTAACAAAATATTTTCCTAGTCATTTATCACAATACTTACAAAATATTTTTTTCCTACTATGGAGGTCTATGGTCGCTTGCTGCTGTGTGTTTGCCGTCATTTCTCGGGGTATCTTCTTTTGTGTTCGTCGGAGGAGGGTGATTCGTGCGGGTTTGGAGCAGCGTGGGGATGGGTGGATGGTGACGGAGTTTTTCATTTTGAAGCGAATCCCTTTAACTCAAGTCACTTTTACTCCTGATTTATTCTTTTTAACATTTTAAACAGTTTTTTTTAATTAAAAATCACATTTATTTTCTTTAATTGTTATTTTAAATTATCATGCATCTTTGTTTTATTGTGATTTTATCGTGTATCTCTTATTTATGTATAATCTATTTTACCTACAAAACTATATGTGTAACATATATATATATATATATATATATATATATATATATAAAAGAGAAAACACACACACACACACACACACACACACACACACACACACACACACACACACACACACACACACACACACACATATATATATATATATATATACACACACACATAATAGGATTGGGCTGAATGAGTGTCTGACAACTTATTCATGTATTGTTAAGTGCTAAAAGAGCCTGTGAATTGCTCCAGGGAAAAATCGAATAGATACACAGAGCAGAAGGCGATATTTGATTACATGTACATCCAACCATTTTAACCAAATGATAAAACAAGTCTTTTGCTCAAACCAAAAAGCCCACTGCAGCTGCTGAGGGCAATATCCAGACACTAAAAACCTTTTCACTCCATCTCAATCGCTCTTGCTTCCTCTCCAGGGCATTGTGAACACTTTTATCTCAAAGATAAGCGGAAGAGTGCATCCTCTCCACATCTCTGTAACAAGTCTTTAAAGACTGAGGGGAAAAGGTTCTTCACTATACAACATATTTAATCTGTCTCTAAAAAGCTTCAAATGCTAGAATCTTGTTACTTTGAGAACACAGAGAATAAAAGAAAGCCATTTGCTGGCTTTACACCTGATGTTAGTGAAGTTAGAGGTCAGGTGATCCTGATGATCTCAAAAGGAGTTTCAGGTAGGGAAATTTAAAGCTTTTAAAAGGCGATAGATATGTGACCATATCTGAGAAATCCAGGCTAAAGTCTTATCATTTAATTTTAAGATTAGGAGTTTTATTTCATCCGTGGATTTGACATTAATTTCAATCTTTGACATGACCTTACTCAAGTCAATATTAAAGAAATCATGGTGATATTTTTTTAAAGAATGTTTATGTAGTCGAGAGTCACATACTAAAATAAAAAAGTATTTATTTAACATAATTAACAAAACATAATTAATAACCATTTTGATAAACTTTATAATATTTAGGCAGTACTGAATTAAAAAAAAAGAGAAAACACGTCTGTCTTGTTAAACTAGGAAATATAATTTATTGCATAAAAATTATATTTAGTTACAGTAAGAAGTCTAAACACTTATGTACAGTTGTACTTACAGTATTGAATGAAAAAAAAACTCTCCTGACATCTTGTCAACCCTCTTTCATAGAAAATGACATCTGAATAAAAGAGAGTTTAGTTCGGCCACAAGTGGAATCCGTGAACAGCAACTACAATCCAAAAAACAGACCCAAGGCTGTTCAGCTGTGCACGTGTGAAATGCTCAAAGGTTTTTTCATCTAACATCTGCCCAGATATGCCAGGAGATATTTCAGATCCACGTAAAGATCCAGAGTTCTGAAGCCACCAGATATTATGATGGTTCTTTGTGGCCATTTTCACATGCAGAAAAAGTCCTTCGTTGTTGCTGTTGATTGTTGTGAGGGTGCAGGTAAAAGCCCAAATGGTTACTAAACAAAGAAGAACAATATTGTGGACATGGATCCCTGACCCTCAATTAAAGTTTTGTTTGCATTTATTACTGCAGAGGTACAGTTTTATCCCCAGCTTAGTTACAGCAGTGATAAGCAAAAGGAAAGTAATGATTCCCATTTCACGTACATCTTACACAGCACATTATAACGTCCACGGATTCACTTTTGTTGTGTACTTGCATAGTACTTATAATGAGAAAGGAGTAACAACAAAAACAACAAAGTCCATTCATTCATATACACAGTAGCACAATAGTGACTCATACGTCGCAACGATGCCCTGTTTCTCTCTTCACACATACACACACGCACACCCATCTCATTTATTTAATTCACACCTTTACAGGCATGGATAGATACTGCACATTTCGTTTTGTTTTGTTTGTTGCCAGACAATTGAACACTTCTGTTAAAAAAATAAAGTCCACTTCATACGATCGCATGACTTTTGTTAATAAGCAGTAAAAGTACATGGCTTTGAGTCTCATTCAACAGAAACCCATCGAACCCAAAAATGTCAAAAGGGACAATAAAGAGCAACTGGGTCATACTGTAATCAACAAAGCACTTATGCCACCTCTCGAGGCTACTATTTATAATTTAAACAGCATGAAACCCCAAAAAAAGCTTTCTGCCGCCCCTGCAATTTCATCCTATTTAAACAGCACAGCATATTTCCAGTGAACATCCGCAAGGCGGTTACCATCGCCGCAACATTTAGATTTCATCCCGTCTCAGTTTCAATTGCTACATAATCCAGTTTTGCAAAGTACGGATATATAGCATTTATGAAAGGTGACCACAAAAACCTTTAACATTTTTAAAGGTTAGTTTACTCAGACTTTAATATTCTGCTTTTTCTCACCCTCATGCAATATAAGGGAATGGGAGTGAAATAGTCACCGCTCACTTTCATTGTAACACCTATTCAAACACAACAATTTTGAGCTTACTACCTTTTATGTGCGTTTATACTGCTTGTCTTCCATCTTACCTACGTTTCGCAAAACATGATGAACATACAAGAAGTTACAAATGAATAAAAAGATCCACAAATAGGGATAATAACTTAAAAATTTTTTGTGTGAATTCTAAAGCTTATGGGAAATAAAGCAAAATGTATTTTCCATAAGATTTACTTCAGAAGACACGTGCAGAAAACAAAAAGTCACAATAAAGCATTATTCGTGTTTTTTTATGAAGTCCTTATGAAAATAACTTGATTTTAGTGCAGTCATCTATGCTTGGTTCTGCTTATCCATATTTCATCTGTATTTCCACCTCCGCACCTGTTTATTTTCTGTGTACAAGCATGGCTGTGTTTCCTGAGGTGCTCGGCACACTGCTGTTTTACTGGACACGGGTTTGCAATGTCTTGAAGCATCTAGTAGTCGCTAGGAAACAACGATGTGCAATGGTGTTTGATCATGTACTTGTCAAAATAGCTATGTGTATCTGCATGTCTAGCAAGAGATGAGTGTGTATCCGTATGATGAAACTAATCATCTAATCATAAGCTTCTCAGATGGCGTTGTTTTGATCGTATCAGCGCAAGTATTGAGCAAGACGAGCAATTCTTTTTGACCTAATTTTCAACTTTTATCTCTATTGTCTGATTACAGTGTATTTCCATTTGCTACATTATGTTTGGACTGTATCTCTCCAAGATCATCCAGACTGCTCGACCCCATGTCGCAGTCCTTGAAAGATTCCCCACGAGCACAACTGAGGTATTAGGCAAGCACTGGAACTTGGTTTGTGCATCCGACACAGTTTCTTTTCATCCACTTGCATTAATTCTAGGTTTGTAGCGGTAAATATATCCCCTTTTCACACTTTTTGATTTGCCAATCAGCAATCTCCATCCGTCGTCATGACAACCAAGACCTCACTCTTGCCCATCTCTTCAAGAGCTGTCGCCAGGGAGACCAGGTCTGCGTCACCCTGGTGACAAGCTTCCCACAGGTCTAGCAGCACACCTGTGGGGCTGGGCTTGGTTGCAAAGTAGTTCAGATACCTGGGGGAGAGAAGTGGAAAGAGATGAGTTAAAAAAAAAACGCTTAAATCGTTTATCATTTAAAAAGGAAATAAGCACATTTTCCATGCTGTGAAACATAAATATAAACACACGGGTGTTAAAATACCTGTCAAAGTCCAGGCTGCGTGCCAGCATTCGCCAGTCACAGCCACGCGCGCTGGGGGCATCCAGACTGGCACAAATTTTCTGGCGAATAGAGACGGGAAGTCGGAAAGCATATGGACCCACTTGAGATGAAGGTAGACAAGAACCACCTGCTGGTAATGGTGAGTGGGGGGGCAACGTCTAAAGAGGAGACACACACACACACACACACACAGGAAAAGAGTCATCTATTGTAGGGAGATTAAATTATTTGTTTCTTAAAAAATACAGTAAATAAAAAAACGGTCGCTAGCTGTCACTGGAGGCACTTTTAAAGAGTACACCTTTGCACCTAAAGCATCCATATTAATACCTCAGAGGCACATACAGTATAGGTACCAAATATACACATATATGTACTTAAATGGTACTGCCCCAGTTTGGGATAATTTTTTGACAATTTCTTCTGACAGTGTATATAAAACAAGATGTTGTAGAACTAAATGGACTAAATGGTTGTCTTTTGATCACGTCTTATCTTGCCTTATATTATTTACCTCTTGGATGTCAGTGTTAAGCTGGAATATCTGTCCTTCCCCCTCTACCTGTCTAACACAGATCTTGCAGGTGAGCTGAGAAACCACCAAGCTTCCTCTCTCTAAACTAAAAGTGCAATGCAATGGCCGCTGGCTTCCACTCCAGATGTGATAGAACGGGATCTCCTGTGACACAAGATGAAGTGGAAACATTTTGATGAAAGGATGCATCATGAATGACATTTCTGGATGCTCAAAATGGTAACATTTAAAAAAAACAAAATCCATAAGCAGTTTATAAACAAACAATACATTAATATACACAGTATATGGAAATATGGTTATCAATAATAATGTTTTATATAGAAAATACATACATTTTTATTAATGAAAGTTATTACAAAGTGCTACCTTTGTTTGTATAAACAAAAGACAATTATACTGTAAAATAACCACTTATACCATGGGCCTGATGAACGCTTTATTCTGATTGGCTGAGAAATGTTCCATGGGTGTTGATTATTTTTCTGTAAACGACACACCTAACCTTTGAAATGTCTTAATAATAGGCACCAGAGCTTAGGATAACCGTGGTGAAAGCGAAATACTCCGCTTTGCATTGTGCCACATTACCACTTTTGGTGAGCTTTATTTTTGAATAATTCAATGGCCTGTCATCAATTATTCCTTACATAACCAACAATGTAGCTGCAAGCAGCAATGCCGGGGCCAGGCCGAACAAGGCACAAAAGGAAATAAAGCCGTTAAAAAAACTCATGATTTCAGACGAAAGAATTCCAAAGTTATCAGCAAAAAAGCTGGGTTCTCATTCAGTGAAATCTCTCCCTCACTTCTCGAAAAGCGTGGACAACTAGAACACTGAAGAAAATGTGATTGGTGCTTGCAGTGGCAAAACATGTCGCAAAATGTTACAGTAGAGTTACAGTAATGAGTCAAAAGAGCTCACCCCTATGTCTCTACAATGTTCTGATGCAGAGATATAGCTCTAGCAAAACGGTTGCAATAAATCGTGTATGCAACCTCAGGTCATGACAATTATTACATCTAGCTAGTTTTATGATGACTATACAATTTTGTTTAGCAAAGAAACAGTTGACATATGACCATAGAGATTGCTTGATATCAAAGGTTATGTTAAATTATAAGGCCAACTAGTGGTGCAGGCATACCATCTTATTTATGTGGCCTCAGACTCTGCCCATACATCAGCGTATTAAATTTGGTGAAACAATCTCATTTCGTTGCGGAGTTATATTATTTATGTCTAAAAACACACAAGGAATGAATGTAACTTTACGTTTTTTTGCAATTTTACCCCATTTCTGATTGTCACAAATTTTAATGAGATGCCAATAGAGTTTTTTGTTAAGAAGCTATTTTATTGTTTTTGCTACGGTCGTTTCGAGACGATTGGAATAACACTCGCAGACATATTTGCACGTTTTTCTTAAGGGCTATTTTGTTGCGCAGGACTAAGCGTAAGGCGAAACCTGGCATGTTTGGTATCGTTGGACTCGGCAACGATTCAGGACTCCAAGAAAACAAGTTGCATAGATAGATAGATAGATAGATAGCACTTTATTGTATGAAAATACGTCAACTGCAGCCAAAGGTTGTAGGCATGTAAAACATTTGCCTGACCACTAGGGGGCGCTGTGACTCAAATGTGTATGCACCCTCAGTTCCTGACTGCCATCACATGTACCAAGTGTCGAGTTAATAGGCATAAGTTTGGCAAAGATACAGCTTCCGTTTTTTCACGCTCTACGTAAAATTCGTTGACACGGTATATGAAAAAAGATTAAAGATTCAACACAAATTCCATAACTTTTTGCATGTCTCTAGATGCTACACAACAAGTTTTACGCAAATTGGAAAAAGCTCTGGGAGGAGTTCAAAAAGTAGATAGAAAAATGTTCATGACGGATAATTACGTTGAATGTCGTTTCTATGACTTGCGCATCAGAAGTTATAAGCAAAAACGTAAGTGAAAGTTTGGACTGTTGCTGGTGCTAGCGGGTTTGAAATAGAGACTCCGAATTTGAAATGGTAACTTTTTGGACTGTCCTCTATCAGTGTGCCAAATTTTATAACTTTCCTATGTATGCTTCTATGGGCTGCCATAGACGCAACAGCGGAAGAAGAAGGAGGCATCTAAATATTGCAAAATTTAAAACAGTGATGTGTTTATCTCTCACCTGATACTTAGCCAGAAGTTTACTTCTCCAGTGAGAATGGGGAATGTCATGGATTGATAGCCGAAGGTTGTGATAACTGTCTTTAAAGAGAAGAGGTTTGGGATCCTCTAGTAAAACCCCACCCAGACTCCGCTCAACCTCTAACACTTCCTGAAAGACAAAGACAACAATATTTTAGCCGGTTTCCAAGCTCCTGATAAGTAATACTGTTAATTATTTGTTGAAAACTTTTCAATGCCTATTGAAAGGGGCATGGCGACTGACCTTAAGGGCATGTGGGGTGTCCTGTATGCAGTATACCCTCAGGCTGTAGTCCAGGGAGAGGCACGGTGCCCGAGGGGCAAACAGGGCCAACTGCAGCCGTTTACAAGCTGGCCGAGGGGGGGCTGACTGTCCCACCACCCCATATGTCCCCAGCTGTTCCATCAGTATATGACAGCTCTGCTCGTCCACTTGCATATAGCAGGGTGATGACAGGCTTTCCTCTCCCACAGTTAGCACCTCCTAGTGGTAGAAAGGGAAATGGAGAGAAGATGTGAGTGACGAGCAATACATTTTTCACAATAATATCTCATGGTACAGTATCTCAGATAACCCTACCGCTAAAAACAAATTAAACTGTTATTGACCACTTTACAATTCAAACAGATGGATCTTTCTTTCTAAAAGTGGCTGGTTTAGCAGTGAAGGACACTATTTATTTTAAACCTCTCTATGGTTCATGATCTTACTGTATTGTATTTGAGACAACATCCTTACCTCCCAGACACCTTGATGGTTTTGCATTTTAAGGGTAAGCGTCCAGTCTGGGGGCTCTAGCTGGGCACAGTGTGGGAGAGTAAGGACTACGGGTTTACTGAGCACCATGCCCGAGGGTCCGCAGCTCACAACAGGGCTCAGTACCGTCTGACTACCATCCGACGGCAACCTGACACAAAAAAACAAAGAGGGAGGTTGAAGACAAATGCATAACGCATGCATAGTGCTAGCCTTGGTTAAAGTCTAAGAGCATAACATACACATAAGGTTATATACCAAAGGTAGAATATCAAACAAGTTAATGAGTTTAATTTATTAATTAAGTACTGCTACTGATTACATACTGCATATACATACTGTACATAAGTATTGTTTTAGACCAAAAAAATATATAATTATTTTCATTCACTAAGCATGTATGCATATCTTTAAATAAAGAAATCATGACATCTATGTTGACTTTTGAAGCTCAGTATGAGTAGTTATATTTTTCAACCTCATGTCAATTGCATGAGCACCACAGCATACCGTGTGTAGGCTATGGCTTCGACAGCAACTGTTTATTTATTAAGAAACTTTATGCCAATTAAAATGTTAAGCAAAGCCAGAGAAACACAAAATTTGCAATCTGAAAGCCGGACAAGATATTTATATATTTTAGATTTGACATATAAGACGAAAATAGCAAATATAAGGCATCAGCCAAAAGTCAGAGCTCAGACAACCATTCAGTGTTTTCAAAGTATTTTATGTCTGGTATTTTATATTGTGTGATAGTTTAAATGTTATTTTCTCCTTTGTGCTGCCATTGGGGTCACAGTGTTTCTGCAGTCCATACTGTTTGACAAGGGCTGTTAAGATGTTTTCAGCTGGACTGGTCGTAACGGCACAAAGTGACAGATAAAGTGTTGTACTGTATGCTGGCTGTGACAGCATGATGGGGGCAGAGCAGCGAGAAACAGTGGCAGACTTACGTTGTTTTCTCCCATTTGCTGATGATGAGATACATCTCATAGAATTTTCCCTGAGGAATTGTTCCTGGTGGAACCAGCAGACTCACTCCTGACGGAGTAAAAAATTATGAATATGAATGCATAACATTTAACATATTAACATATGAAGAGCTCACATGCAAAACCAAAAATGTTTTCTTGTAAAGTAGCATTTTTTTTATTAGACACTTAAAGGCGGGGTGCGTGATTTAAAAAAAACACTTTGGAAATGGGAATCGGGCCGACTACCAAAACACACTTGTAGACAATTAGCAGTAAGGGGCGTGTCTAGGGGGTGAAATGATTAACCATGCAAATGCGCGTTTTCTCAATAATTGAATTTGAATTATATTAACATTATATACAACATATAAAATTCATACTGTATGTCCCAAGGCTTAAGTATTTTTTCTACATAAAATCATCCTACATAATGTAAAGGCTAATCTGTGAAAATATAACCTTATCTTTAATACTGACTGAGTAAGATTTTCAAAGATTAAAATCAATATGAAATCATTAAACCAAAATCAGATTCGATTAGATTATGAGACTTTAGCCTGGATTTCACATATATATTAAGGTAAAGGCAGCTTATGTTAGACAAATAAGAAAAATAAAGTGGCTAGAGAATGCCTGCAGTGAATAAAGAATAAAAACAGCACATCCATCAATTTAAATCTCAACATGAAACATGAACGTTTATTGCACTGACGCTGTCATTGATTATTTCGGGAGCAATTTTGTTTTAAAGTGTCATGTGGTACAAATCCATTTGGATTTCAAGAAGAAAAGTGCTACAAAAATACAAAATATGGCCAATTACCTGTATTAGGGATGGTGAGACGACCTCCCAGGGAGCCCAGCGTGACGCTGGCACTGTGACTGGGCTCTCTAGGCAACGTGTGCCCGTGGTGGTCTTTAGGGCCAGTCTTCAGACTCATAATCTCTCCATCAATAGAATCCAGGCCGGTCGGCAGCTCCAGCGAAGACATGGTAGATGCATTATACACCTTTATCTTTAGACTAGGAAGTGAGTCCAGCAGAGGAGACGTGGTCATGGGGATCTTGTGGGCGGAGTCAAGGGTGGCCTGCTGCAGTGCGTATAGGGGACCACCACGGAAGTTTCCGGCACTGGCGGTGAGGTCAGGAGGAGCCGCCGGATGAAGCAGGTGTGGGTTATCTAAAGAAGCCGAAAAAAGTCAGAGGAGTTATGTTTTTTGAAAAAAGTGAATGTTTTCAGATAGGCTGCGAAGTTCTGACTGGATTTGCCTAAGAAATGAGAGCATTAAAGGGGAGAGGATTTAAAAGAGGCACCGTATAAACAAGTTATAGCAGATTAAGGACTGTTGAGAGAGCAGGAGACAGCATGAGAACGGATTAAAAACTTAAAATACAGGGGAAAAGAGATTATATTAGGTTCGATGGGAGAAGTGAAGGAAGTAGAGAATAAAGTGAGAGTGAGAGGAAGCGTGAAGAAAAAAAGTCGAGAAAAGGAAACCAAGCCTAAGGTTCCCAGGCTAGTATGTTTGGCTGGTTTAAAGGGGTTTAAAGTACTTGTTAGCTGCTAAAAAACAGCTTGGCCAGGCTTAAAGAACACCTAGCTGGTTTAGCAGAGCATGTGTTCGGAAGTCAGAGAAATAGTAATAAAGTGAGAAAGACAGATAGTGAGATATCTCACCTTGCCGGGGTGGTTTGTAGTTGCCAGGATGGAAGGCAGCTGTGAGGGCCGAGGAGGAATCCGTGATTTCGCCATGGAGATGTCGACAGCTCCGGCGATAGACCAGAATGCTGACGCATAGCACGAGAATCATGCAGAGCAGCAAAGCTCCCACCAGTCCAGCGTAGACTGCTACACCAGCACCAGAACCCGAAGCTGAGACAAACACATTATAGATTTACTCACATGCAAATCTATTCCATCATGTACTTAAAACACATCACACAACATAAAGGTATGATCTAAGACAACAGATAAGGTAGAGATGAGGAAAAAGAACTTATTAGGTTTATTTCACACACTTAAACCGGAAAGCACAACATCAGTTTACATTCAGGCTGATCATCGCTGATGCAGATAGCAAAATGTTTTAGTGTACAGCCAGCATGCATCAGAAGTTTAGTAAACTAAGTGTGGTGCATCTGAGTTTGCAACAACAAACAGGTCAACAATAACGCTGTGTGTAGATTTTAGCAGCATCTAATGGTAAGATTGCAAATTGCAACATACAACTCAGTCCAGAGTTTATCCCTCAAATTTCGAAACGCAAAGAGAAGCTAAGGTAGCTACCACAGGACAAACATATAATCTGAGATAACATAGGGTCACAACGCACACTGTAGAGCGGTTTGTCCATTTGGGGCTACTGTAGAAACATGGTGGTGCAAAATGGAGACTTCCATGTAAGGGAACCCGTGGTTTAGGTAGATAAAATCGCCTCATTCTGAGGTAATAAAAACAATACAGTTTATTATGTAAGGTTTTTATACACCACTGAAAATATGGTTATGTATATTATATTGCAATATTATAATATTAAAATATATATTTTCTGTCAAGAGATCATCCTAAAAAGTTACACAGTGCACCTTTATCACCTCTCAAATATGGGTAGGTTTCTTCAAAAATACAAAATTTTGAGCAAAAAGCTGAGATATTTCCAGTTTTGTGAAGGACTTTTGATAAGAGATCAGATTCAGACCCTCAAAACATACATAGAGTTTGAACTGTTTGCCCTAAGGCAGTGTTTCCCAACCAAGGGGCTGGGGCCCACAGGGGGGCCTCAGCAGCAGATTTCCAAGGGGGCCTCAAGATAACTTAAAATTATAAAAAATTTGACAAGCATTAAAATAACCTACAACAAGCACTTTTTGGCCATTTTAGTAGCAAATGTACATCTGTCTAGTCATTTCAAGTTCTATTTAATTTTATGTGGAAAAAATTGAGTGAGTGGGGGGCCTTTTATAAGTTGGGTAAGAATGGCACCTGGTGGATAATAGCAGAAATATGGATTGCTGGAAAAACTCGTCATTGGCAGGGAAGCGTTTTCACTTAATTGACGAGTTAACTACTAAAGTGTCTACAAGTATCTTGTCATCTCTACTGCTCTTATTATTATTAAACGGCTGTTCATCTAGCATTTTGGGGATAGACAGAGCAGCATTTCTCATTAAACGGATAGTTCGGCCAAAAATGATATTTAACCCATGATTACCACCTCCCAAACTGTCTGAGTTGAATATGTCCATCGTTTTTCAGACAAACACATTTTCGGATATTTTAGAAAATGTTTTAGATCTTTCAGTTGATTAAATGTAATGTTACGGCGTCCACCCATAGTCCACGACCTTCAAGTCCAAAAAAAGTGCGTCCATCCTTCACAAATTAAATCCAAACGGCTCCAGGATGATAAACAAAGGTCTTCTGAGGGTAATCCATGCGGTGTTGTTGTAGAAATATCCATATTTAAAACTTTATTAACGAAAAGAAATACCTTCTGATAGCGCCACCATCTTAGTTGTGTCCGCATTCAGGATGAGAGCTTACGCAGCCTACGGAGGCTACTCTGCTGCTGCGCTGTGCCCCCGCCCTACGAATTTGTCATAAAGTCACTAAGAAAAGTGCGTACACTACGCTAATACTCTCTCCAGAATACAGAGGAGTCTAAGATGGCGGCGCTACCGGAAGGTATTTATTTTCGTTAATAAAGTTTTAAAAATGGATATTTCTACAACAACACCGCGCGGATTACCCTTAGAAGACCTTTGTTTATCATCCTGGAGCCGTTTGGATTTAATTTGTGAAGGATGGACGCACTTTTTTTGGACTTGAAGGTCGTGGACCCCGTAACATAACATTTAATCAACTGAAAGATCTAAAACATTTTCTAAAATATCCGAAAATGTGTTTGTCTGAAAAACGTCTCGGGTTACGAATGTAACCATTGTTCCCCGAGAAGGGAACGAGACGCTGCGTCGCCGAAGCTACGCTATGGGAACGCCCTCTGCGTGATTGCGTCTGAAGCACGTATGTCAAATCAGTCCAATGGTCAAGTGACACGTCATAGGCGGGTGACGTGGGAACCAGGAAGCTATAAAAAGAGCACCCAGCAAGCCAACTTCAGCTAAATTGTGCCGAAGCAAGGCGAGACAGGGATGCAGGGAGTATGGCAGGGAGACGCAGCGTCTCGTTCCCTTCTCGGGGAACAATGGTTACATTCGTAACCCGAGACGTTCCCCTTCGAGGGAACTCGAGCTGCGTCGCCGAAGCTACGCTATGGGAACGATGTACCAAAACACCATACTACCAAATGCCTGTCTGTGTGTAAACGCGCACAGCTTAAGACATGAGCACCTGGGCTCCAGGCGTAGCACCAACATCTAACTCGTAAAACCGAACGAATGTGAGCGGAGAGGACCAGCCTGCCGCATCACAGACATCCTGCATTGAAGCCCCTAGCCACAAGGCTTTGGAGGCTGCCATACCCCGAGTAGAATGAGCCCTGACGGCGATGGGTGAAGGCCGTCCAGTGGTCTCATAAGCCAGAGAGATAGTCTCAACTATCCACTTACTGAGTGTCTGCTTGGTCGCCGGCAGGCCTTTCTTGGGCGAGCCAAAGCACACAAACAGTTGCTCAGACCTCCTCCACAAAGAAGATCTGTGAACATAGGCATCCAGTGCTCGCACTGGACACACCAAGTTAAGCTTTTCCTGATTCCTATCCCTAAATGGGGGAGGACAGAGGGCCTGAAGTACGACAGGTCGTGGCACATTAGTCGGTACCTTAGGCACATAGCTGGGCCTTGGGTACAAGAAAGCCTTAACCATCCCCGGTGCGAATTCAAGGCACGTAGGGGAAACCGACAGGGCCTGAAGGTCACCCACTCTCCTCAGAGAAGTGACTGCCAACAGAAGTACTGTCTTAAGTGCCACAAACTTGACTGGAACGGTCTCAATGGGCTCAAACGGAGCCATGGACAGACCTTCCAGCACAACGGCCAGGTCCCAAGCTGGGACCCTGGGTCGGACTACAGGCCTCAGCCTCCGAGTGCCACGAAGGAAGCGAACCACCAGCGGGTCTCTCCCAAGGGATTGCCCGACCAAAGGAACATGGTAAGCCGAGATGGCCGCCACATACACCTTCAGTGTAGAAGGAGATAACCCTGCGGTGAACTTTTCCTGCAGAAACTCCAAGACTGTACCAATTGGGCAGTTCACAGGGTCATGCAGGTGGTTGCTGCACCAGGAAGTAAAGACTCTCCATTTAAAGGCATAAAGCTTCCTCGTGGAGGGAGCTCTGGAGTGAAGAATGGTCTCAGCAGCCTCAGCTGAGAGACCAGATTCTATGAGTCTGGCCCCCTCAGTGGCCAGACCCACAGTTTCCATAACTCTGGGCGGGGGTGAAGAATCGAGCCACCCGCCAGAGAGAGGAGATCCCTCCTGACGGGTATTTCCCAAGGTGAGCCGTCGAGGAGGGACACCAGGTCCGAGAACCATATTCGGTTCGGCCAGAGTGGGGCAACCAACAACAAGCGGACGTTGTTGCGACGAACCCTTTCCAGAACTCCCGGGAGCAGAGCGATCGGGGGAAAAGCGTACAGCCGTAGCCTCGGCCATGGCTGAACCATGGCATCCAGACCCAGCGGTGCTGGATGTGTGAGAGAAAACCATAGCGGACAGTGTGTCGTCTCTCTGGACGCAAACAGATCCACTTCCGCCTGGTAAAATCTCGTCCAGATGGACTCCACCACCTGAGGGTGGAGCCTCCACTCCCCGGGCCTCAGCCCCTGTCTCGACAGGACGTCTGCTCCCTGATTCAGACACCCGGGAATGTACACTGCTCTGAGGGACAGCAACTTCCCCTGTGTCCACAGAAGGATATGCCGCGCCAATTTGTACAAAGGGCGTGAACGCAAACCCCCCTGGTGGTTGATGTACGCGACTACCGACGTGTTGTCTGTCCGGACTAACACGTGATGGCCCCGCAGGTGAGGGATGAAACATCTCAGGGCGTAGAACACTGCCATCATCTCTAGGCAATTTATGTGCCAGCTGAGCTGTCTGGCCCCCCATAATCCATGAGCCAGATGGCTCCCCATAGTTGCTCCCCAGCCTGTGAGGGAAGCATCCGTTGTCAGCGTAACTCGACGGAACTGAGCCCCCAACATCAGTCCTTGGGAGAGAAACCATGGTCTCTTCCAAAGATCTAAGGCACGAAGACATCTGCGCGTGACCTTGATCAGACGGAACGGGTTGCCCCTCGGGGAAAACCCTTTGGTTTTGAGCCACCACTGTAGCGGTCTCATGTGAAGCAGCCCAAGGGGTATCACATTGGACGCTGCTGCCATGAGCCCCAACAACCTCTGAAATTGTTTTACAGTGTGTGACTGGCCTAACTTCACTCTGCCTACAGCCAAAAGAATGGATTCCACACGAGCAGGGGACAGATGTGCCTGCATTGTCGTTGAATCCCATATAACGCCAAGAAAAGCTGTCCTCTGTACTGGAGAGAGCATGCTTTTCTTTGCATTTAGCCTTAACCCCAGTTCTCTCATGTGGGTCAGCACAGCATCTCGATGCTGCGCTGCCATACTCTCTGATTGGGCTAAAATTAGCCAATCGTCTATGTAGTTTAAGACACGGATGCCCCGGAGTCGTAATGGAGCCAGCGCTGCATCCATGCACTTTGTAAATGTACGGGGTGACAGAGATAGACCGAAAGGGAGAACCCGATATTGGTAAGCCACGCCCCCGAAGGCGAACCTCAGGAATCTCCTGTGTTGCGGGAGGATAGATATGTGAAAATACGCGTCTTTTAGATCTATCGTCACAAACCAGTCCTCGGATCTGATTTGTGTGACGATCTGCTTTATAGTTAACATCTTGAACTTTAGTTTTGCAACAGACCGGTTCAGATGACGTAGATCTAAAATCGGACGTAACCCCCCGTCTTTCTTTGGAACTATGAAATAGCGGCTGTAAAACCCTGACTCCCTGTTGTGAGGAGGAACACATTCTATGGCTTCCTTGCACAAGAGAGTTTCTACTTCTTGTTCCATTATTAGAGCCTGCCCAGCACCCACTATGGTAGATAACACGCCGTTGAATTGGGGTGGCTGGTTGCAAAACTGAATTTTGTAGCCCTTTTCTATTATTTGCAGAACCCACTGAGACACGTTTGGCAGGAGTTTCCACGCTGCCAAATTTTCTATAAGGGGGACCAGCCTCTCGAGACTGGCTTTTTGTGTACTGCTTAAACTTTTCCCGGTGCCCTGAACCAAACTGGCAGGGTTCAACCTGGGTGATATTAATGCCTCCCTCCTCGGAGAGAGGTGTTGCGTGCCCCGCGCACGAGTCACACAAGAATATGAAGCCGCTGTGCCCCGAAACACACACCGCGGCGGGGTTAACACACTGGCATCCCGAGGGCATCGAGGAGAGACGGGCACCGTGTTGTGAGGTGACTGCCGGCTCTCCCCGATTGGGGGCTGCCCTCGGAAACATGACACTACGTCCCTCAGGACTTCTTTTTAGCCGACGCCTTCCTCGCCATAATAACAGCCCTCAGGTCTGTTTTCTGTTTAGAAGATGTCTGAGTACGACCGCCCGAACCCCAGTTCTTTTGAGGGGGACCACGAGTGGCAACACTACGCTTCTGCGATGCTCTATACGATGGCTGCTCCCGCCCAGCAGCCCTAGAATCAAGAGCACGGCGGGGGAGATAGCGTTCGAACGCCGCCGACTGCTTACGAGCCTCCGTAAATCTCTCGACGACAGTATTAACGGCATCGCCGAAAAGACCGGAGGGCGCAACGGGCGCGTCTAAGAGGAAAGCCCTATCTGAGGATTTAAGCTCAGACAGATTAAGCCATAAATGGCGTTCCGTGGCTACGAGAGCTCCCATCGATCTACCCACGGCTTTCGCAGTTTCTTTAATCGCCCTGAGTGACACATCAGTGACTCGACGAAGCTCTTTAAATAAATCAGACGTACCCCCCGCCTCGGCATCTAAATCTTTAAGCAGTTCTGCTTGGTACGCCTGTAAGACAGCTAAGGTATGCAGTGAAGCCCCAGCCTGCCCTGCAGACTTATAAGCTTTACCCACTAAAGATGAGGTTAACCTAACCGGTTTCGTGGGAAGCGAAGGCGATTTTAATGATGACGCCGCAGCGGGGGAGAGATAGCTCGCAAGCGTCTGCTCCACCCGGGGCATCGTTAAATATCCGTGCTCACCCATCCCCACAATGTTGGAATACATGGTGGCGTGAGGGGTATGAACACGGGCTGAATACGGAGCTTTCCATGATCTCGACAGCTCGCTGTGGAGATCAGGAAAGAAAGGCATGTTGCGCCGCGAAGGTTGAGGTTTCTGTTTTAAAAAGCGCTCATCTAACATACTCTGAGGACGCGCGCTCTGAGTCTCCGCCGGCCAGTCTAATTTTAAGCGAGCCACGGCATTAGTAACAACCTCCATCAAATCATCGAACGCGGGGGACGAATGAGAAGGCTCCTCAGCGTCCACCACGTCGACAGACATAATATCGACTTCCTCGGACGACGATAAATGCAAATCTGGGCTCCCACCCTGGGCGGAAGAAACCGCAGCGCGTGCTTCCGAATCCAGAGACGGGGCACTAGATCCCGCGGGTGAAGGCTGAGAAAGGGGGAGACCCGTCTCAAGCTCGTCCGCGAGATCTAGTTGTGATCCCCACGATCGCAGCTTCCGCTCTGCCTCGGCAGCAGCGGGGCCAGAACCGTGGGGAACACGCGGCTCCCCACCCTCCTCGAAGAGTGCGAGCCGCGAGCGCAACGTACGGAGCGGCATCCTATCACAATGTGCACAACCACCCCTCTCAAGAGATGATCGTGCGTGTTGTGCCCCGAGGCACATAACACAGAGATGATGCGAGTCCTCGCTCGTAATGAAACGAGGACACGGGGAAGCACACTCCTTAAAACTTTGTTTGGACTTAGACATGATAATGACACACACTCGCTTGCTGAGGCACAAAGAGCTGAAGTTGGCTTGCTGGGTGCTCTTTTTATAGCTTCCTGGTTCCCACGTCACCCGCCTATGACGTGTCACTTGACCATTGGACTGATTTGACATACGTGCTTCAGACGCAATCACGCAGAGGGCGTTCCCATAGCGTAGCTTCGGCGACGCAGCTCGAGTTCCCTCGAAGGGGAACAATGGACATATGCAACTCGGACAGCTTGGGGGGGGAGTAAATCATGGGTTTAATATAATTTTTGGCCGAACTATCCCTTTAAGCTTACACTATAAAGATATCTTAATGTACAATGAACAATGAAGGAATGTAGAGAAGGAAATGAGACAAGAAGAGACAAGAGAAGAACTACCAAAAATCTAAAAGGGCCTAGCTTTTCAAAACATGGTATGTTTTGCTTTTTTAATTTATAAAATACATTCTTGAAAACTAACTCTACAAAAACTTAATATTAAACTTTACTGTAATGAAAAAGTGAACAGCATTTTATAATCTAACACTGTTATCAACCACCAGTTATTTAAAAATGCATTTCAGCAGTTTTTTTATTGTGCTATAAAATCTTTGTATATTTAAAGTTGATTTGGTTTTATAGGCAGCAATGACAATTGTTCAGATTGAGAATAATACTTGAACTAATGGTTTCATTTTTATTGTTACCCGCCGAGTTTTATATGGTTAGAAAAATGGCATAAAAAGAAAATATTAATTTTGGACACTATTGTGGACCCCAGAAGAAGTACAAGAAGAAAAAAGTGTGGAGGAGAGCAGAGGCGTGTGAAAAGTTAAGATTTCGTGGCACGACGAAAGTGAATCCGACAGCAGTCTTAACTTATTATAGCGAACGGAACCAAGCCAAATTAGGTGCTTTACTTTTCGTTCTCTCAAGCCCCGAATGTCACATTGATCTCTGAATATTAGCATCACTTTAAATGTAAGCTACCCTATTGATCGCTCTGGGCCAGTAAAATGCACAGTCATTAACTTCAACGTCTTCAAAAAGCACTTTGTTTTTGCATAAGTCTGCATTTGTATAATACATAAACTTCAAGGTGTGTATTTCCCTGTGTTATAAATTACATCTATGATACAATATGAATCTGTTTGTACGTTTAAATAATTATGTGGAGTTTAAGATGTCAAGCACCAAATATATTTGCAATTTTGATATACTGTAATATATAATATCTTTATTTGACCATCTCACAAGACGGGTTCTGCCTTTATAATGCAGGACAATCAATACACGACCGATCCAGATGTGTGAAAAAACAGCTAAGAAAGAGTGCAACAGTACACACACACACACACACATACTGTACTGTTGTGAATCTTTCAGGTGAACATAAACCAAATAACAGAGTGCCCAATAAAGAAAGTTTGTTATTAAAAGAAAAACTTACGATGACTTGAATGTTCAATAGAAACCTTTTTATCTGTCAGAAAAAAAGGCAAAAAACAAAGAAAAAGAACAAGAAAAATGAACATGGGGATGGATGAGCAAGTTATGACTTAAGATCAGAGACGGCTGCAAATGAAAGTGGAACAAATAATCAATAAATGCAAAAACAAGGCTGCAATTAAAACATCAAAACATAAACACTGAAATGATTTACAGCAGACGGGGCAAAAGTAAATGACTTAACAGAGTGCTCGGGAGACTGTAGGCAGTAGAGGAATTATTTGTGAGGGTATATAAAGTATATGTGTGTGAGTGTCTGTGCTGCATTATTAATGCTGGAATCTGGGTTGTACTCCAACATTCAGTCCAGACAGACCACACTAGGCTGAACAGTATACTCAAAGTGTGTGTGAGCATGCTATTGGTGGTCTTGCAATAAACACCCAGTGTCAAAATGTATTTGGCTCACAATCCCATGGATGATCCAGTTGAGTGGTTCTTTACATCCTTGTTTTAAGTACATTTTGTCTTTAAAAACTCCAAATGTACCCTTCTGCCCATCTTTGGTCAGAACAGGTCCGCGCCGCTAAGGGGTGGGGTGTGTCTCGAATACAGTAGGTGCAAAATTTCCCATACCGAATAAATAATTTTTGATTGGAGCAGTAGTGAAGCCCGGGACAGGAAATATAGGCAGTTGCCTGCCTCGGGTGGTATGTTTGTAAACGGTATGGGGTGCTGTGCGTCCAGAGATAACTCTCTGATGTCTGCCTTATATTTAGGACTGATTAATGGAAATTCCATTCTGCTCGACCCCTTTCATAGAAACGAATTGTGACTTAGCGGGTAACTTTCTCTGAGTGGATTTTTGTGCTTTACTTTAAATTTTTTCAAATAGGCCGCACTTTCGCCGCATAAATTGCAGATTTCCGTGTGCAAAAATATGTGAGGCTTGCATGATTTCATAATCACCGCATTTTCGTAGAAAAAAGTCACATAGTGTATATCTTAGCAGAAAGTTGAAAAATGTTGCATTTACTTCACACAAGCGCAGCCATGTCCCCTGTTGCCATGGGAACGTTATGAAGTGACGTAATTACTTTAACATTATTGAAAAGCTGCAAAAGCTGCAAAAAGATTTTGCAAGTTCCCCAGTTTTTACAAGTATCGCATAAAATTGCATCCCGCATATTCCATCACATTTTTTAAGAAAATGTGCCGCAAGATCAAGGATTTTTGCCCGCAACAATCACAAAAAAAAAATTTCTGAAAGGACTGGCTAGGTATGTTTTAAGAGTTATGCATTCATAACACAAGCACTCATTTTATCAGTGCAACGTCGAGTTACTGTAAAGTGCCAAATGTGTGCCTACTCTAAAATTACAAATGCATAAAGTCCATAAGTTATTTATCCGATCCAGAGCCCCGTGCCAACCCTTTTCCTGTGAGTATATGGCTTGTAAATGTCATGGGTCATGTGACTTACTGCGGGCACACAGTCCCTCTGTGCAGTTCTTGCTCTCCATCATGCTCCCGATGCAATGACGTCCTCCGTTGCGTGGCGGTGGCGCCTGACATTCACGGCTACGCCAGTGGGTGCACTCCGTCCCACAAGCAGACCACTTGGCCCACTCTGTCCAGCCTCCATCCACTAAGAAAATAAATTGTCATTGTGTGCGAAACAATTATTTTCCAATACTTATTCAAAACTTAGATCTCAAAGATCAACTATACTAGTCAGTTTATCAAAGTTGTCCTAAGACAAGAACGAATATAAGGGATTGGTTTTATGTAAACTTTTATTAAAGGTTTTGATCCACTTCGAATGTTGAGTAGTGTAGTTGGTTGGACAAATAGCTTTATATGTTGCATATATGAGTGTGCATAAGTGAATATAGCTATGTAAAGTTGTGTCAGACTTCACCTGGACAAAGTGTGGTACAGGTGACTCTCTGAAAAGGTGGGCCTTCGCAGAAGGCACCTCCATTGAGAGGTGCCGGATTGGTGCAACTGCGTGTCCGTCGCTGCCAGCCCCGCCCACACTGAGCATTGCACTCTGACCACTCTGTCCAGGATGACCAACCGCCACTCACTAGGGAAGGAGGAATCAGACAGATATCATGAGACAGGACAAGCTGTTTGCTCTGAGGTAAATGGAGCACATTACACAGTAACTGGACTGTAAAAGAAACAGCCAACAATGCGAAAGGAATCTCGTGCAAGCCAAATTACAGCATAAATCCTAAAATGGTAAAGCAAACCAGATGTTAGATATCATAAGAGTGGCTGACAATCTCACACACGTGCCAGTGTTAACACATGACAAGAAAGAGGCAAAGTGTTCAATTATAATTTTACTGTTTATTTATTCATGTAGTATGTTTTTTATACATTTTTGACTAAAGGGAAAATTACGATAAAATATATAAAATCGCATAAACCAAAAAAAAAAAACGATCTGCACTGTAGTGTGTCATGCAAGTACTTATCCTTTGAGTCATGCTGTGCTGTTTGGGTAGCGCATTACAATTCGCATTAATGGTACCACTGCAGTGGTGAATCATTCTGGGTTGCTTTTTAGTTGCTGTTTACTGATCATTTATTTTTTCTTATATACTGTTTTCTATTGCGTATATAGTAGGCCTATAGAATTCATAAATTGAGGTATATATGGAAGAATGACTACTAATGCAAACTTAAAAATGTCACATTGAAAAATATGTCGGCCGCTGTATTACATAAATTACTGTAATAAATTATAAGACTTAAATAAATTAATTATTTTTCTAATTGCGGAATCTAGTGGTGAGATGCGCATTGCAACCAACAGCTCAGTACCCAGCTCACCCCTCAATTTTGAAATGCATACGATAGCTGCCACAGGACAAACACATCCTATACACATCACTGATTATATAGTTGTATATATTATATTGCATTTCTGTCAAAAGATCCTTCTAAAAGTCCCACATTGCACTTTTAATTAATATAAATTAACATAAATAGCACCCCCTGTGTTTAACAATATCCTGTGAGTTGTTGACTTCTTCCTCACACATTCATTCAGTAATTTAGCTTTCTGTAGGGATTCTGATTGGTCAAGTGGTTACCGTAGACGATGAGTGTCGCAGTGCTGCTGCGTCGCTTAGCGACCACATTGCGAGCCACGCAGGTATAGTTAGCCGTGTCAGAGAGTCGAGCCTGTTTGATGATCAAGTCGTGGTCGATGGTAATTAGAAAGTTTGAATCCAGCGTCGGGTCAATGAGCTCTTCATTCCTCAGCCAGTCCACCTGTGGCATTATGGGAAATCAATCCATTCAGTGTATGGAACAATGATGTAAATCTGGATTAAAATTGCACTTTGAAGGAGCATTATCATTTGAAAAGGAACATAAAGTTGGATTGTTTTGTATATAACGGAGTTGTTCAATATAAAAGGTGTAAAATATATGGTTCAACAATAATAGGAAGTGATGAAGGAGAATTGTCACCTCAGCAGGTGGGATGCCTTCTGGAGGACGACATTGCAGCAAGACCTCCTGTTCCAGACGAACCTCCCTGCCGAGTGGCTCCTGCTCAAAGTTTTTCCTTAGGTCTAATTAACACAAAAAAATATTTTTTTTTACCAAAACAAACTATGACAAAAGATGTCAAACTGATTCATTTTTTTGCTATAGAATATGAGCCAGCTAATGGATCTTTCATAGATTTCTACAAATGTGACCCTGTCTGTGAAACCCAGGCTAAAGTCTCATAATCTAATTAGCAACAAAGTTTGATTACACTCATTGATTTTAATCTTGACATGGCCTTACTCAGCCAATAATAAAGATATCATGGTTATAAAATGTTCTTTACATTATTTATGATCATTTTATGTAGAGTAGAAAACAGCAAATCACAAAAAAAATTAATTACTTTAGCTGGGTTTTCACCGGCAGGGTAACTAATTCTCTCAACGTTTCCATCTATGGTTATTAAATATTTTGGTTTATTTAATAATACTTTGAGGCTTTTAAGTTAAGCTCTTTTAAACAAAATTTACCATGGTAAAATCCATTCCAAAGAATGGTTCCTTAAAATTGGCACAAATTTGGGCAAAATGACAACCGAAGAATTCCTTTTCTATGTGTTATGGAATTGTACATTCAAAAAAATTACTGTATTTCTTTAAATGGAAAATAGTGCCAATTTCTAAATTCTAACAGTAACACAAACACAGGAAAAACCACTAGCTGCTTGTGTTTTTTAAAAGCAATCCATTGCAAACAATTGAAAACATACGCTAGCCACAGGAAAAACGCCCTGGTGTACATGCCCCCTTAAGGGTTGTACAGTTAAAACAGCTTTTGTTCAGGTCTACTAAATGCAGTCTATTAAAGTATTTCATAACCAGCTGACAAACTCACAGGCGATGCGGGCATATGCCCGTCGGCTCTTTGTTGTGCCTGCTGAGCTCCAGGCAACACACTGGCACCAATAATCCTCCAGCCCAAACAATTCTTCCACCTGCGTCCTAGAGACAGAGATGTCCACTTCACGCGTAACCAGACCTGAAACAGAAGAAAGATGGGAAGACGACATAAATCTAAATATATTTTTGCAGTTAAAGTTTTAATAAAAAAAGCTTTTAGCACCATTTACCTGTGATGGGGTCCAGGCTTTCCTTAGTTACATGGTCATTCTGGTTAACCCATTCTCCATTGCACTTGAAGTATATCTGCGTGGCAGGGGCAGCCTTGCAGGAAAGCTTGACCGGTCTGTTTTTTACAATGAAGGCATCCTCCGGTTCAGTCTGGAATTCCGGCAACGGTTCAGCCGGAGCTGACGGAAAGGAGTCGGGAAGAACCTCACTGTAATCACTTCCATCTACATAAAGAGAGAAAGGACATGCACAAATAATAAGTGTGTGTGTTTACAAGACTATCTCAGTATATATCTGTCACTGAAAATGAGTTTGGCCTTGAGGGTAATGGTAAGACTGATGGCGTGAATGCTAGTGTCTATTAAGATAGCCTTGGTCTTTGACATTTCAAGTTTAGTCTTATGCTCGGCAAAGCATCCCTGAGGAGTCCAAGCAGAACCAGGGTAAAGGCGGGCAGCTTGACCTTCCATTCAAACGCCCAGTGATCACACATTATCCCCTGACATTTTCCTGGTGACATATCCCTCACAGCGCAGAGCTCATCCAGGGGCCCGCGTGCTTCACGGCTCCACACCCGGGCCCCTGTCACCTCTAACATGACAATGCTGTTAACCTTTCGGTAAAAGCTAACAGCTACACAGGTTATTGACTACCAAGCAAAAATTAGGTCTGGAGACATCACCACCGCAGGGCGAAACTGCAAAGTCGCTCGTTTGCACTTATAGCGATTCGCAACACTTTTCAGAGCTGACAAATCTTTTCCTTACTTTTATCAGCTGTTAAATTTATCAAAATAGGTGATAACGTGTAAAAAAAAAAAAAACTTTTCAGATGTAAGTAAGTAAAAAATAGACTGACTCTGTTTTAATTGATTTAAACTCTGTTTAGTTCTGGATGAGGCACATTTGTCAACCATAAAAATTCATTTCCGAGACTCATTCACAGGCATAATCATAAATGACAATGAAGGCAATTAAAAACAAAAATAAATCCCTAGAAGGATAAAACCTCTCTTTTGCCACAACAAAGAATTTTTCAACCACTATAAACTCCTCGTGACTGAAAGCCCATGAGTTTAATTATCACACATACACTGTCATCAACTCTCATCGTAATGATGTGACTAAAAAACAAGGACATTTATGCATTTGACATCCATTTTTTTATCACAATGTGTGTTCCGTGAGGATCAAATCCGTGATCTTGCACTGCTACCAGAATACCAACTAAGGTACAGAAACACTCCAAAACATCTCCAAGACAAAGCCTAGTTTGCATCAGATGATGGTCATTCTCACTGACACAGGGTGTTGCACCACTAAAAGCGGCCAATACATGCTGTACAGTGGATTTAAAGAGAGAGCGATAGATTGAGTGAGGTGCGGACGTCATAAGTGCTCTGAACCCTGACATGCAGGGCGACTGACTTTCCGTGCCATTGTGTTTGATGGAATACGCGTATGAGAGGTACCGGAGTCTGGACATGTCCGTGCGCTACTGAGGTGAGAGAGGTGAGGAGAAAGCAAGCTGAAAATTGGATTTGGGAGGGTGTAGAAAAAATAGAAGACGACTGTACAAGTCAGGTCAACGTACAAAAGCCAAAAATAGAGCAAACTGGGTTTGACCAAAGACCACAATGCACTGAAGCATTATAACAGTACAAATGTATCAATATCGTCACACCATGAGTGCTGGTGTATTATATAATATAAAAATACTTATTAATAACACTAAGCTGGGATTTTTCTTGACTTAGTGTCAAAATGGGTGGAGGCCAGTGTGGTGTCATGGAGTGCACAGCACGAAACAAAATCAAATTTACCGGCACGCACGTCAGTCGCATAGGTCAGTGGCTGGAAGGCCACTTGAAGGTCCTGCATGAAAGTGTCTGACTAAATTTGTGTCACTATTTGACAGCTACATCCTTTCTCTAAACTTGCAGTGAGATAGACACACAGTTGATCTGTCTAAACTATACAGCACTTACATATAATGGAAAAAAAAATTGAAACACAGACACACCACTGCAATTTCAACAAGCAATGCTTTGATTTTTGACCACTCCAGTGCAATTATATCACCCTACAGTATATTATACTCCCCACATGTCTTAATGATAAAATGACTTGGTTAAACACAAAGAGATCCAAGCATTTGAGCACTTTCACAAATTTCGCTCTTCTTTTCAAGTCGCAACCATGTATTGTGGCAACGACTGACTCAGTATCTCTACCGCCCCACGCTCCTTTGTGCCGTTCGCTCTCGCTCTCTTCTGTCAGCTGTCAGCCTGTCTTTTTCAGACTTTGACTTCTCTGTCGATAAGCAATTGTGTTTCGCGTTTTCCCCACTACCTCCATATGGCATCGATTGCTACAAAAAAATCACCAGTCAAAAACACAGGCTGTCATTCCCTGTCACACACAAAAAAAGAAAAACATGAGAGATTTTGTCGAAACAAGGGGTGAAGATGAGTGAGAATGTGTGCTAGAGTTCTTCACATGTGTGATTGTGTGTGTATATGTGAAAGCGAGGATGTTTCGGTGACAATGTGTGTGTGTGTGAAAGTTAGTGTGAAGAGATGGAATCAGTGAGATACCACAGACTGAACATATGGAAAGAAGGCTTGTTGTTTTTGCGCTCACAAAATTTGCTAATAGACAAAATGGGCTGGGTCGGACACTTACTTACACAGAATGCTTTCACACATGTTTTGAAGAGCAGACTTGAATACCCATCAGGCCTTTGGCAGCCCACAATTTAGCCGGAATGGTCCTGGCACTCCTAAAAAAGGGAAGCTCTTAAAAGCCCCCCGACTGCAGGTCTTTTATCACAGTAATGATAGACAAGACGCATCCGGGACCAAAGCCTTCCAGCTCTTGGTCTCGGAGAAGGGTGTAAACATCCATGCACATGTGCAAACGGCCACACACAAAAACAGGAAAACAAGACACAAAAACCCAAACCAGAGCCAGATGGACTCTGGGATACGTGTAGTTGCTTCTAGAGGTCGGGTAGGAGACGAAAAATGCCAGACAGCGTAGAGAGTCAAACCCACAGCTAACAATACTACAGACTAGTAAGACCAGGAATGTTCTTGACCGTTTCTTGTTTCTCTCACACACAAAAGTACAATGGCAAGACTCAAATTATACGCAGAAGAATTGTAAAGCTCACTCGAGGGTGTCAGACCGTGTAATTTTACCAGCTCCAGAAAGTCAGCAGCCATGGGAGAGATGCTTTATCATTAGCTTACAAAAGCTGTCATTATCGTCCACATTATATATATTGACTACAGCCCTACCCTCAACTCTGCAGCTCTCCTAATCATGCTTTTGAAAACTGGGAAATCTGGACTTTATCAATGCCAAGATTTCTCAGGAGTCAGATATCAAGCGGGGAAAATCGGTGGTAAAGTTCTGCCCGCAGGGGTGTAAGTACAAGCCTTAAAGCATCATTTACTTTCAATTTTTGCTATTTTTCATTTACTCAACTACAGTATGAAGGATGGGGTTTATGAAGAGAGAGAGAGAGGGGGGAAGTTTGGGAATGACGCAGGACAGATTTAAACTACACTGTGTAACAGGTACTGTAGAACCACAACAACACATTCCACACATTCAAAACAAATGACTAGTTTTCAGTCATTTGCGTAGCAAAAAGCTAGTCGGGTGAGTGATTTTTCTAAATACGACTACTCATTAGTTGAAGGCATCCTGAGCTGTTATTTATCGCAATACTAAATTGTTATTGTCTACACTGTATTTGCTATACTCTAGCTAACATTTGTCGGCTCTTTTTCGTCCACGAGTGTATACATTCTTAAAACAAAGGTTTCATAAATGGTGTTTTTTAGGCCGTATCTGTGGGGGGGGGGGGGGGTAAAGCGCACTTCTTAGATATACACATAAAGGATATAGATGGTTTCAGCAGTAACAACATAAACAAACGGCTTTCGTGGAACACACGTAACTTCCAGTAAACATAGCTAAGAATCAATAAAAACAAAGTCCATTTAAAGTAGTTTGTTTCTGATAACAACCAAAATACACAACAAGTAAATTAACTTTGTTTATATTTCATAGCTAAAGTGTATATAAAATGACACTGAGCTAACATTGCTGTGTAAAATGTGTACTATAATGTATACAATGCTAACTACAAACCGGCACAGTGGTGATTCATGATCGCCGTATCCTCCTGTCTTAAGGAAACCAAAACATTTGATATTTTTGACGAGGTATTTGCTCCAGAGTTCATTTCAGCCATAAGTCAGACCATTAAACAAACAGAAACCGGAAGTAAAGCGGTTTGGGTCACCTTACTTTTGGGGGCTTTTCCACTGGGTGCAGTACGTAGTACCCGATACTTTTTTTTAGTACCGCCTCGGTTGGGGTTCCAAGTGAGCCGAGCTGATACCAAAACGTGACGCGAAAACACTGTAGATCACTGATTGGTCTGAGAGAATCATCACTACAAGCGCCATCGCTATAATGTAAAAGATTAGCTTTACCTTCATGCTAGCATGCGCTGTCTCGAGTAAACATGTTGTCATCTATGCTTTCCTGTAAGTTTCCAAACTCCCTTTTAGCGATGAAAAACATCCACAGGTTGTGAATCAGGAACACCATACCAATTTTTTTCCAGACTTGCAATTTGTGGCGGCACATTCGCGTCACGCACATTCGCATATGCTTAAATGCAACTTAAATAAGGCATCGACTGACAGAAACTGTCATGTGAGACAGAGGTAGTTATAAAATCGATGTGCATCTATTTGTGGTGGTCAATTTTAAATTTGTGGCAGACTGAGAAATAAATGTATGTATGGGAATGTACAACGACGCTCTCACTTGAATGATGTCACGGCAATAGGCACGGCAAATATAACCACACGCCTATAATCCCTCCCACTCCGAAGTGTTACTAAACTCGATGGAAAAGCTAACCAAGTC
This sequence comes from Paramisgurnus dabryanus, assembly GCF_030506205.2. Taxonomy (NCBI): domain Eukaryota; kingdom Metazoa; phylum Chordata; class Actinopteri; order Cypriniformes; family Cobitidae; genus Paramisgurnus; species Paramisgurnus dabryanus. Next base: position 14,997,893 of record NC_133356.1, read on the forward strand.
ACAGTAATGTGAGCTGACCCAACCTGAGACGACTTCACCCAAATCAAACCATGGGGTACTATGCGATGGAAAAGCGCCATAAGAGGCTGGTTTGCCAATCACCACCACATAAAGAACAGGCTCTGTATTAACACTACTAATGTTGTAAATAACGTTCAATTTCTTGCAAAAAACAATCAATTGGCTTCTCAAGACATCAGTACATCACCAGGAGTGGGATTTTGTATTGGATATATCTGCTTTTTGAACTCTCAAAGCGGCAGAAACTGTTTACTCGCATTATATAATTCACAGAGCACTGTGTTTTCTGCAAAATATCTTCTTTATTGATTTACTGCAGAAATAATGTCACCAACATATCGGATGGCCTAAGGGTGAGTAAATAAATATTTCTGGGTGAGCTATTCCTTAAAGACCCTTCATTTTCAGGACTGATCTGTTCTAAAGCACACATTTTATAAAACAGATCTCTGTTCATATTGTGAAACATCAAATATTCGCACCTGTGATCACACATCAGCCAGATTCTATATTAATTTGGCAAGTTGCCACGTTGCTTGGCAACCATAATAAGCCTACAGTCAGACTAATGAACTATATTACTTGGCAGAACATTTGTGTTTTTGTGATTTTTATTGAAATAAATGTAGTTATTTTTTAAAATACACATCTCTGTAATAGCTATTTCATCAAAGAAAGCCACTCGAAGTTGTACTTCCCGGTGAGTTCACCCCAGTAAAGGCAATTTAGTAAAGTATCAGTTGTCTTGTTGCTGTATTTTACATTTATTGTATCCTTCGTTCCTATATAATTGGTGCATGATGCCTCATTTCACCACTCTTTCTCTATGCAGTCCATATCATTAGCCAAGCTTATATTCCCCAGATGATGAATGTGTTGTTTCTGAGGATGCTGACACACAGCTGACGGGAATGTGCTCAGCATCTCTGCTAACAACAGTTGTCATAGCAAAAATTATCTTACATTAATGCATAATCTCGGACAATACATCATTCAAACAGATTATTATAGAATTAATGTGTAAAGAAAAAGCATATCAACAGATGTGTCATGAAAGAGTGTTACAGAAATCAAGACAAGAGTGTGAAAAGGACTGCAGCAAAGGGACAAGATGAGAACAGATTAAAAGCACTTGAGACAGGTGGGGAGAGTAAGACAGGCTGTTAGAGAGTGTATTTATATAAACACTGGCCGAGGGACGGGTATATTGACAGATTTCAGCAGTCCATTAACACGTCTAAAGTACAGAAAGCTGTAACATTGCCTATCTGACCGATCACACAACAGTTCACTGCGCACACAATCTGTGCATCTCTGCCGTATCTGTACTCGCAAAATTGCCATGCACAAAGCATCAGGGGATGCAATGTGTTTTGAGAGATGCTAGAGGACAAAGTACAAGACCTACAAAAACAAAGTCGTAAAGGAAAAAGCCACCAGGAAATGTAAAACACATTTTTTTCACCTTGCATGTTGTAAGTCTCTCAGATTTCCCAAAATGCTTTATGACTTCATCAATCTTTTTTCATCTTTTGTGGAAACTTTGTGTTGTAGCTTGTTATCACTTCAACTTCCTTTTCTGATACACAAGCACATATAAATACTTAACATGTATAAAAGCCGTCTAGAAGAATGATGTGTGAGCTGAAGATTCGAGAACAGTGGCTTGGGAAATCATCATGACAACAGAAATGTCACGCCTTTGATTGAATCTAGCATGTTAACAAGCTCTTGTGTGACAGGGTTATTTCTGTCTTCTGTGTATGCGCGAGGGTGCGGATGTAGTCTCCGGGCTAGGTGGCAGATCGGCCTAGGTGAGGGTTTGCGATAAAACGGATATTTGAACTGACAAGGATGCCCATTCTCACCCATTCAGCGCATTTTAATAGCCGCTGGACAATCCGACAGATGTGAGCTCGCACACCCAGACACCAAAGTCCCTTAGGAGACATTTTTCAGTGTTTTTACAGACACAAAGAACACACACATGTCAGGAATGCATATACATGTCACTGAATGCATAAGAGATGAACTTTTGTGCAGACACGGCCACTCCCCCGAGTCTTATAATTGCTACTGAGGGCATTACTGGCGTCTGTGGTGTGTTGGTGGTCACACACAAAAATCCAACAACAAACTCCTTACTTATTTGACCAGACAACCAAAAACAATGCTGTTGCTGCACTGTCGCAATGCATGAATTGAACGCTCCTGCACTGAACACTAACATGGTACGATAGATGTGAATTAAAAGGGTTTACGTTTTCTGATTTTAAAATCTCATTCCAACATAATGTGCATAAAAAGCCATTTTGTAGGTTGATATTCCTGAAGAATGTAAACATAACATTGTATGAGTTTGAATAGGTCCCTTCAAAACTTACACTCAATATTTTTACTTTATCTTTAATATTAATCAAAACAAACTACTGAAAAATTATCCAGTCAAAACTTTAGATTTTACATTCAAAAGCAAATATGAAAATCAAAGGGGCGGTTTCTCGGACAGGGATTAGACCAGTCCTAGACTAAAATAAATGTAAGAGCTGTCCGAACTGAAAACTACTTGCACTGACATATCTTAAAATACATCAGTGCCCTTTGTGTTGCCTCAAAATGCAAACCAGTAATGTTTTTAGTAAGGCATGTTTCAGTGGTGTAGTCTAGATTTTTGTAGTGAGTATACTGTGATTTTTCCCTCTCACCCTTATGCTCACTCGTCCTAGCGCGACACCTCATAAGCACCACCACACTCACAGATGCATACAGTAAAGATATTCATGTAACTTAGAGCATTCTGAAAGTGTACTCATAAACACATAAACTGAATGTGTTATCAACATGTCAGTTTATTATAAGAAAAAAAAGACTTTAGAGCCAATGGGTTTACAGCTGGGGAAACTGGACTGATTTTTAGACTGGTTTAGTGTTAATCAACATCTAACTCAGGAACAAAAGTTACTTAACTGTTAATTAAAATTAAATAAACTGTTTACAATCTTCAATCCGTGGATAACACATGCATTAAAGGAGAAAAAAATATTCACCCTTTCAATAGATATTATCTGACAACTATATATTTTTAATTAATACACATTTAAGATGACCATGAATTAACTATAATTTGCATAGTCATTGATATTAAAGCTTATTTTTTTGCATATAATATAAACATTGTCTAAAAATGAAAATAGGCTTATACTTAATTATTATTACAAGACCATCCTGTAGCCTAAAATTTGCAAGTCTAAACTGAACATCAAGGCAGACATGAATTTCCTCACAGAAGTTTAAGATCATATACATCTTGTCAAGATGATCTTGAACGTAGATATATAAATGAACACAGAGAAGGAAAGTTTAACACTGTGAAGCACAAGCAAACATGCAGAGGAACTGAAGGCAGCTAAAAACCATCAGGATATTATCACGGGCTTAATTTATTGCATTTGGAGCCTTACCTCCAGATAAAGTAATAAACTGGACTGATTATTTAAATGTTGTACTCACATGTGCGTTGTAAGCTCTATGGATTTTATGTTGCAGCACTGCTTCACTCGTTCACTTCTCAGTGTCGCGTGAGCAGCTACACTGCAGGTTCGACTTCATTTGGCGCTAAGCAGACCTCTTGGTGATGTCAAAGTACCGCGAGAGCGATTCAAAGCAGATTTCTCCATGTGATAACTGGAGTCGCTCTCGCGGTACTTTGCTGTCACTTCCCTGTGGCGTCACAGTCACTTTCGCGTCACTATAGTAATTTGATTTCATAGAAATTAATACGCCGATCGGATCGCGCAGTTCGGCAGGAAGTATATAGCCTAATATGTATTTCAACCCGCTAAAGTGGCAAGTGTAGCATGCTAATGATCAGTGCTTCACATCTATATTATGACTAAAAGTTTAAAAATATGTCACAAAACCATGCTGTTACGCATCCTCGCGCTATTTTTAGTGGGTATACGGAAATCCTTGACCATTTCTAGTGGGTATACGGCGTATACCTGCGTATCACGTAGACTACACCCGTTTGTTCAAACAAGTTATATTTCCTAATTAAACTAAGGCCTAGCTTAAGCTAATCCCTCTCCGGGAAACCACCTTAAAATGTTTCAAGATAGGTCTACATTGTGAAAATTGCTTTAACCTTTTAAGACCTAAATGTCCACATTTTTTTTTTTTTGCACCATAATACTTAATTCTGTGTAACTGGAACGTGGAACACTTAATTAAAAAATATTTGTTAATTATATTTATTGGTTTCTACCAAAATAGCTGGTAGAAATAAAAAAAAAACAAACAAATCTCAGGTTTTAGGAGGTTAAATGAACAGCTTGCCCAAAAATAAAAAATATCTCATAATTTAGTAACACTCATGTCATAGATGTATGTTAGGGATGGGCATTTTCAGTAGTATCATATTAAAATATTTAAACATATTTTTTTTATTTAAATTGCGTTTATTAGTACATGATTATTTGAGGTTTTTTGTATTTTTAATGTTGTCAAAATTTCACTAAATGCTTATAATTTTAAAATATTCACAAGATACTAAAATCATATTATAGATAGATTATATTATTCAGCGGCAACTACACTGAAAAAAAATATTAATTCAATTTACTGTTAAGGTAAGTGGTTGCAATCAATTTATTTAAGCTGCATTTAAACAAAAAAAAAAAAAAATTAGAACTTAAAGGTGCAGTGTGTAGATTTTTGGGGCATCTAGCAGTGAGATTGTGAATTGCAACCAACCGCTTAGTCCACTGTTCACCGAAATGCATAGAGAAGCTACGGTAGTCACCATAGGACAAAAATGTTGTTGTCTATGACAAAATTCAGTAGTGACAAAACGCACTCTACACTAGTTTGTCCATTTAAAGCTACTGTAGAAACATGGCGGCACAAAATGGCGACTTCCATGTAAGGGGACCCGCAGTGTATGTAGATAAAAACGGCTCATTCTAAGGTAATAAACACATACCAGTTCATTATTTAAGGTCTTTAAACACCACTAATAACATAGCAACCACTTACCTTAAAAAAAATTGTAAATTGAATGAATCTTTTTTTTTCAGTGTACATAAATAGCTTTTATGGCCCAAACTTAACTTCTGGTACACTGTTAAAATTTTTGTAGAAATTAGACAATTACTGGCTTGTTAGTAACTTTCTGAAAAAAAAAAACAGAAAAAGGTTGAAGAGGATTTCTGGTTCCCAGAATGCTTTTTATGAGGTTGTTATTTTATAGTAGGGATGCTAAACAATTAATCGCGATTAATCGTTAGCAGAATAAAAGTTTTTGTTTACATCATATATGTGTGTAAACTGTGTATAATAAATTTGTATAAATAAATGTACACACATACATGTATATGTTTTAGAAATGTTTACATGTGTATATACATTTGTGTATTTATGTATAATTTATATTATATATAATTATAAATACTTAATATATACATTTTTTTTTCTTAAAATTATACATGAATGTGTTCATATTTATATATATACATATTTATTATACACAGTTTACACACATATGTGATGTACACAAAAACTTTTATTCTGCTAACGATTAATCGCGATTAATTGTTTAGCATCCCTATTTTATAGTTTTACTCTATTTTGACCAACAGGTGTTGCAAGCTTGGGTGTACTGTAGGCTTCGAATGCTTCGAAAAACTGGATCAATTTACGAAGCAATTGGTTCAATTGATTTGAAGCTTTGAAAAGCTTTGTTTCTCCCATTTACTTTCTGCTTTGTTCAAAACAATCGCATCCTAATGATGAAAGCGCGCCCGGATCGATAAAAGTACAGTGTGAGTTCGTGCTTCTGGGGGAGTAGGGAGGGGGGACAATCACACTGGGGCACGGTTTGGATAATGTGAGTGCACCCTAAAAGTGCATTTTCTAGGTTAGGGGGGCTTTAAACCCTTATTTTAAACAAATGTATATTACTTAAATAACATTCGCGTTTATATTTTGGTTTTAGGTCTATGTTCAATTATATGAATACAAATAAGCAATTAATACAGCTCAACTTTAACTTTGAACAAACTGTTGCCACTAAATAACATAAATTTGAATCTACAACAAGTTACTGGCAAACGGTTGCATAACTACAGCAAATTTTTTTACAGTGTAGACTTCCTCAAATAATCAATAACAGTAACAATACCATTCTTCTGAAGCAAAACGATAGGTGTGTAAGAGCAAATTATTATAATTTTAAGCCTCTTTAGCAACTGTAACGTCAAACATCTATGGGAACAAACAGAACAGAGCGACAAGTTTAAATATGGCGGAGTGTTGATTACTTCGAATCTCATTGGTTCTCGAATGTCTTGTGACAAAACACACACATATGACAACTAGTTACGAGACATGCGAAAACCAAATATGTTTGACATTACTGACGTGAGAGAATTTTTATATTTGGCTGCACTATTATTTACCACCATTTAGCCCTGGCTGGGAATCACTTTATTAAAAGAATACACACGTTTGCTTTTGATGAAAGCATCTGTTAAATGAGAAAATGTTCATGCAAATAAAATCAGGTGTTCTGCTGGTGTCTGAATTGCCAAAACGTCTCCAGGCGTGTGACACATTCCACGGAAATGACAGATGGAGAACTCCTCGCTGCTGCTCTTCCACTGCCGCTCACTCTGTATTGGGGAGCAGCTAGAGGGCGCCACCCCCCACTGAGCCCATTTATCAGGCAACATCAATAACAGCCCCCATTCAGCAGGACCCCCTCTGCTCCATCCATGCAAACCCCAATCCCCCAACACCACCTACTGCATGGGAACAGACAGAGCACCCCCAAACCATCCATCAACCCAGACACAAACATCTCAGGGAAAAAGCAAGGAAATGCAGAGAGTGAGATCAAGAGGGGGAATGTTAAATGTGTGATGAATGAAACAATAAAGTCATGGACTAAGTGTTGATGTGAAAGTGATGGCACTTGACCTTCTTGATGTGTTTGTGTATATGCCATGTTTGTGTAGCTGCAAGAGTGTAAGGTGGCACAGGATGTAAACGCTCTGCATGTGTGTGGCTAGTTGCCATGATCTCCTTGATGGGTCATTTACAAGAGGCGCAAACCTTAAAGGCGGGGTGCATGATCTCTGAAAGCCAATGTTGACATTTGAAATCACCTAAACAAACACGTCCCTACCCCAATGGATTATGGACCTTCTTTTGATAGACCCGCCCCACACATACGCAATCCAGGCAATGATGTTGGTTAGTAGACACGCCCCTTACTGCTGATCGGCTACAAGTGTGTTTTGGTACTCGGCCTGACTTCAAAGTGTTTTTCAAAAATCATGCACCCCGCCTTTAACGCTTCACCACAGAATTACATTTCAAGAGACATTTTCCAAATGACACAAGGCACAAAGTTTATTTTACTGTCATATTAACTCGCAGGAGGAAGCGTTTCATCTTGGAGTCATGCAGTGATCAAGGATCTTCTGGGTTATCCCTAAAACACACACATTCATGTTTTTTCCTATTTGTGCAGTAAGTCCCAATGAAGCGTCTTTTATCTGACATTCCAGTTATTCTTTAATTATCTTTGATCAAAGGTGTCTTTGATTATGTGGACTAGTTGTTTTAATTTTTACCTTGCCATTTTTATATTAAAATGGAGTTTGATTTCTACTATACACATATGGGTATAGTATTATTAGCATTACTTTAATTTCCATCTGTTGTCTAGATATGTAATTGCAAATAGGTAACCTTAAATATCAAGTTCATGTTTTGATTTAAATTTAGAAGGAAAGTAAATAGCAAGCTGACATTTACCAGATGCTAATATATGCGTAGTGATTATACTATATTTGTCACAATAACAGTTCTTGGCAACTTGACTTACACACACACACACATGCACATACATAAATGATTATATTTTTTTCACAACAGTAGTATTTTCTAATACTTCTAGTAAAATATGTATCTAACTGTGTACCTTTACAAACACCCCCCCACATACACACACCCCACCCCTTTCCTTGGGCTAAGATTTGGAGCCAGGTTGCTTTAAATGGGTATAATTAAAAGAGAAGATGAGCAGCATTCCTTCCTAAGGGTAGGGTGATTACAGGCCCTCTTTAGACTCCCTACAATTATCCACTCTATTCAAACACACACACACACACACACACACACACACACACACACACACACACACACAGACACACACACACATGCATGCGCGCGCACACACACACACACACACACACAAACCCGCTCTCTTTCCTTAACAAACTACTCCACTTGATTTCCAATTTCACTCTGTGAAAGGACATATAGAGGACAACTACCATAAAACACAGTCAAGCTCGCTCAAAAAAAAAAATCTAAATTTTAGAAAGCTGGGCTGAACAGTCTGAGCTTTGACCCCAGATATCATCACACATAAGCCTCAGGCTATGGTGGGGTCTGACATTTCAGTAAGACCTAACCAAACCAGAACCTCACTGGAAGAGCAAACCCATAGTCAGGCGCTTGCACCTAGCTTTCGGTTCAGTTTTTTACTCTGACCTACTCACTCAAAGTAAATGGTATGTTCAGTTCAAGAGTGATTATAATAAAGGCCGACCTGCGAGTCACTCAGTTCAATATTCTTTGTTCAGAAGAACCAATGATTTACATATTTACAGTAGGGGAGAGCGGGAACGAAAGTACAATTTTTCAGAAAAACTTAATTTTAAATGAGAATGTTATAAACAGAGATATATTTTTGCTGTGGTCAATAACTCACAAGTGTGGTCTATCAATAAAAGGTGAAATTTTGTAAAAAAGTAAAACGACTTCAGTATAATTTCACTTTAAACATGAGTAGTGAATTGTTACTTTCAACCCCACCTGCAGGGATGAAAGTAATACACAGGTGAGTCAAAAGTTACACAACAAAACAAGATAGATTTTGGTGTTACACTTGTTTTTATTAAATATACATGACTATGACCTCGTTAATATGTAAGTGCAAACATATTTTGTAATTTATCTTTGTAAAAATAATGAAATTACATTTTCATTTTAAATTTAAGTTTTATCAAATGTTTCAAAAGCAACCAACAGTAAAACTTAAAAGGAATATTCCATTTTCGTAAAAGAAAAATCCAGATAATTTACTCACCACCATGTCATCCAAAATGTTGATGTCTTTCTTTGTTCAGTCGAGAAGAAATTATGTTTTTTGAGGAAAACATTGCAGGATTTTTCTCATTTTAATGGACTTTAATAGAGCCCAACATTTAATACTTAACTCAACACTTAACAGTTTTTTTCAACGGAGTTTCAACGGACTATAAACGATCCCAAACGAAGCATAAGGGTCTTATCTAGCGAAACGATTGTCATTTTTGACAAGAAAAATAAAAAATATCCTCTTTTAAACCACAACTTTTCGTCTAGGTCCGGTCCAGCGTGACCTAACGTAAATGCGTAGTGACGTAGGGAGGTCACGTGTTACACAAATAAAATGCACATTTGTGGACCATTGTAAACAATAAACTGACACAAAGACATTAATTAGTATCAGTTGACATACAACAATGTAGGAACGGTCCTCTTTCAACACACTTGTAAACACTGGGGCGGAGTTTCGTGTTCGTCCTCTGTGACCTCTTGACGTCATGACGTATTGCGTGGGGTCACGCTGACGTATCACGACGGGATCTAGACGAAAAGTTGTGGTTTAAAAGAGCATATTTTTTATTTTTCTTGTCAAAAATGACAATCGTTTCACTAGATAAGACCCTTATGCCTCGTTTTGGATCGTTTATAGTCCGTTGAAACTCCGTTGAAAACTGTTAAGTGTTGAGTTAAGTATTAAATGTTGGGCTCTATTAAAGTCCATTAAAATGAGAAAAATCCTGCAATGTTTTCCTCAAAAAACATAATTTCTTATTGACTGAACAAAGAAAGACATCAACATTTTGGATGACATGGTGGTGAGTAAATTATCTGGATTTTTCTTTTAAGAAAATGGACTATTACTTTAAATTGTTGAGAATAAAATATTTTTTTCAGTTTGAACACTATGTAAATGAAATTAAATCAAATTAGAATAATATAAATTGTCAACATATACTATAGTGTGAGCAGCGGGACAAAAGTAACAAGTGTTAATTTTGTCCCGACAGGATCTCTTCACATTTGAACACAATTTACTTTAATTTTGAAAAGCTCTGAGAAGTCAAACTTCAGGATGTGTTAGAGCACTAAATAACCTTTAGATTGATCAGTAATGTAACATATGAAAGGAGAAACACAACGCTTTATAAGAAAAAAATGACCGCTTTTGGAATTTACTTTCGTGGTTGAAAACAGCTTTCTACACACGGAAAACGGTGAGTAAATAACGCGATATTTGTCAGGTCTGTCAAGGGTTTGTGTGCTAAAGATGCTGTCATAGTTTGGGATGCAAATGTTATCAGGGCTTGGAGAAAATCGCTTTGTTACTTTCGTCCCACAATACTTTTGCCCTGGTTCTCCCCTAGTTTAATAAAGGACACAAAATCGAAAAAAAAAAGATATCACAAAATTCACCCTCCCATTTTTAAAGAGTAACTAAACCCCTGGTCAGAGCCTGACTTCACCCACTGGCAATATTTGAAAAATGGAAGAAAAGTGGGCAGACCCCAACGGAGATAGAGGGCAACTGAGCTCGTACCAAGGGTGTGGTTAGATCGTAACAAGCCCCGCCCACACCAACTGACTGACTGGTTAATTTTAATTTTTCTTAATCTGCGTGTTAGCACATTGTAGCGCTAATGCGGCTCAATAAACTACTGTCCAAGACCACAGGAATCACATGAAGCAAGAACGCTGGTAAGGGAGTGAGGAGCTGTAGCTCATTTGTATTTAAAGGTACACACATGAAAATAGCGATTTTTTGCTCCCACCCAAATAGGGGCATTTAGACATGATATAATAAAGACTCTTTGGAAAATTGAGCTTTTGTAAATTTGTAAAAATGGGCATAATGTGTGCCCTTTAAACCTCACATTCCTTAAACAAGTTTTACCTTTATTAAAGAAAATAGGATTGGTGGTTGTCACTTGTTAGTAAAGGTGTTTTGAGCTCTTAGAGGTTTGCTACTTTATGATACTATGATGGTTGTCTGGAAGTGTTATGGTATTCAAATCTCTAGATATGTATGGGATTATGGGGCTCAGACTTGGGTTATGAGCAATAATAATAATGATGCTTGCCTTAGAATAACACAATTTATATATTAACACGATTCATTTTATTAGGCTAATGCATAGATGATCCAAAGCCTGTGTACTTTTCTGTTTCAGATTAGTAACGTCATCCATTTACCAGTGGCGGCAGGTGACTTCTTTTTTCGAGGACGCTAGATGTTAAGTTCGTCACAACATGTATGTAGCCCATCATGTACTGTATGTGGTTCGTCATTTCAAAACATGTATTCTGCGCGTGGAGTGATCCTATGTGCATCACATGTCTTGGCAAAATAAGTGCCTAAAGGGTTTATGATAAAAGAGGCGCTTGCGTTTGCCAGATACTCACATAATCTCATGCGTAATCAGAGTTTACTGTTAAGGGAGTGTTTGTGTGTATTTTGTAAACGTGAGCGTCTCTTTTTTCATAAACGGTTTTGACGCGTGTGCAGCAGGCACTTAATTTGACAGAACCCGTGATGCACATGGTTCACATGACGCAACAAACACATATTTTGAAAACGCAAGCAACACACATGAACACTTATTTTGAATTTGCGGTCCTCGGATGAGCAGTCACGAGCCGCCATTCACCCATCCATACATCCATCCATTCATAATACATAAGCCAATTTAGTTTACAAGTTTCCAAGACTGACATGTAGCAAGGTGAAAGAAAATCACCTCAAAAACACACAGTAAGAAACACTTACTGCAGTATTCAGTATGAATGAAAATCTTAATAAGATGAAGCTTTGTAAACGAATCTGACACCTCACAACCATAATGCTGAGCTGTGAAAAAACTGTTAGCTGTCATCCTCTGCAAGAAGTTTCAAAGTACCCAAAGGCTGCTAACAAGCATTTTTCTTTTTAGACATTTCAAACAAACCTTATCTCATATTGGAGGTTAAATGCATATTTGGATGTGATGCTGAATACGTGCATGTGTGAACTGCTGCATCATCAAAATGTCAGAGTTGTCTTGAAATTTTGTGGTTTCGCACATGTGATGAGAGAAAGAAGGGGCATTGTAAACTGAGATTAAGAGAAAGAAAAAAGGAAGGAAGAAAGAAAGAATTCTGTGAAGGAAAAAGACAGAACCAGGAAGAGGGAGGGACCAAAACATGTGTGCTGCTGTGTCCAAGTAACCATGTGAAAGAAGGATGGAAAGAGAGATAGAAAGAGCGGAAGAGAGAAAGCGACGAGAAACAGAAAGCAAGAGGAAAATAATAGAGAAGAAGTGGGGGGTATTAACACAATTCTCTGGTGAGTTTACCAGTGTGTTGTTCTCAACGCTGGTTTTGTTATAGCTGCCTTTACAGACAGCCAGGCATCTCTCGACTAAATGATTTGGCAAAGCCCCACTCATGTCATATTAATGAAGACGAGCGGAGACGCGCAAAAACGGCGGGCGACTGTCACATTGTGGACAAACCTGTTCACGCACTCTTACATCCATCGATACATGCACAGATGCATTGTGGTAAGAATAGATGCCGACTGGAGACGCTGATAGACCAACACACCACCCCCATATCCCACACACATAACAGATGCTGCAGAACTGGCATGATCAGTCATGCCTGTGACCAGATGAGATGTGATATATTGGCTGTAAACACCAAAACACACGGAGACATTCACGCATGCACACCCGGACAGGCTTCCGAGCAAAGGGGCTGGCGTCACTCGGCTCTGTCATTGCGTCCGCTTGCATCAGAGAGTTCCCCTGGTGCTTGCTCAGGCAAGAACAGGTACAGAAAGCAGCAATGGCAGTATCTAATAATGATACATACACACACATCAGTGTAGAGGAGATACTTTAAAATAGTTGATTTAAAGGATCATTTATGGGAATACATAACAATCTGATGATATCTTTGAATTTAATTCTGTAACTAAAGTATTTAAAACACATACTTAAATGTACTGCATATAAACTACACTAAAGTAAACACACTGTTATACACTATATGAGTCAAAAATAGCACGATGCCAGTATTTTCCTAAATATTTCATATTAAAGAGCAACTATCTTCCGATTCATGATTTTCTTTGGTATTTTAGTGTGTATTAGTACATGTTAACGATATGCAAAAGGTACAAACCCCAAGGTCAACGATGACGTGAGTTCTCGTTTCCAATGTAAATCTCTTTTCTTGGAATACAACAAACATGGATTCTAGGCCGGCCATTCCCAAACTGCGGTCCGCGGACCACTAGCGGTCCGTTAGGGTACTGCAGGTGGTCCGTGTAAAGGCATTTTTAAGAAAAATATATTTTTTAAGAATATGTTTTAAGAATATGTTGTACTGATGTGATGACCACCAGTTATAGTTTTAGTGCTAGTAAGCCTATTTAGAGGTGCAGATAAATAAATTTAGGACTTTGTGTAGACATATTTTATTATGAGTATTATGAGGTGGTCCGCGAAAATTCTTGATTACAAATAGTGGTCCACACACACAAAAAGTTTGAAAACCCCTGTTCTAGGCAACAGTTTACTTCCTGGGATTGGTGATGTAGACAAGACCGACATTATCATAATTCCTCCCGCTTCGGACTCAGCCTGTAAGTTAACTCCTGTTAGCATTGCATTGTGAGCGAATCTTTCAAACATGGTTAGGAGTGTCACATTTACAGCGGACGTCAGAGGTTTTCAAGCCAATCACAACGTATAGATTAGCTGGCCAATCAGGAACACAGCACTTTTCAGATCGATGAGTTTTGTACAAAATCAATGCATTTGAGGAAGGCAGGATATCTGGAGCTACAATAATGTAGGGTATGTAAGGAATAATTGACGACGGGCCATTGAATTATAATAAAATAATGCACACTCAAGGTGCAATGTGGCATGACGCGATGCGGAGTGCTGTTACACCGTGGGCGTGCATTATTTTCAAATAATTCAAAGGACCGGAGTCAATTATTCCTCTTATACAACGGTTACCACAAACATTGCTCTGGTGCCTTTTTTTAAGACATTTGACAAGTTAGGTGTGCGGTTATCAGAAATTAATGCATACCCACGGAACATTTCTCAGCCAATCTGAATACAGCATATAACAGACCTGTGGTATAATAAGAAAATAATGCACACCCAAGGTGGCATGCATCACGCCGTAAAGCGGAGTGCCGTTACATCATGGGTGTGCATTTGAATAATTCAAAGGACCGGAGTCCATTATTCTGCTTATACCGTACCACGGTTGCCACAAACATTGCTCTGGTGTCTGTTTTGACAAGTTAGGTGCGTTTATCAAAAAATAATCAACACCCATGGAACATTTCTCAGCCAATCAGAATACAGCATTCAACAGACCCATGGTATAAGTGGAAAATAATGTGTTTTTTTCAGGGCTTAAAAACGAAAAAAATTATCAATCGTTTCACTCCGAGCAGAATCGATATTTTAACGTTTCCGTTTTTGCGTTCCTCATTGAACATTTACGTTCCGAAAACGGTTTACTTAGAAAAAATACCGGTTAATAACGTTATTTTAATTCAGGCTATACTTTAACAAATGCATCCAGACTAATTTTCACACAAAAATAATAACATAACACATGATATAACTAAACTTCAACATTTCATTAATTGTTAAAACCACAAAAGAAATACCTGCATTCAATTTAAGTATAAACAGCTGAAAAAACGACCCGTTTTCAACCATGTCTTTTTCTGGTTGAAACCGCAGCATACTCTGCTGGATGTTTATGTTAAATGTGCCTCTGTAAGTTACCTCAGTGATTCCCGGCTACTGTACTTCTCCCCCACATCCTTCAATATTGCAGACAGACTTGTTAAGACAGCTTGTCGTAAGAAAAATAATAACGAAAAGGAATTTCTTGGTGGCGACCCATCTAAAAAGTTATTGACAGTGGTATAAGTCCCCTGGCTTTTTTGAGTTACAGTTTGCATCTTCATATTTCCAAGCAAGTTTTAACTTAAACATACCTCTGAACATTTGATGGGTAGCTTTGTGGTTATTTAAGACAAATGCTATCGGGCCGGAGACTCGATGACTGCTGCGCGGGCATTTCACTCACGCTATGTGTCAAAGTCACTCACGCTTGATGCGTCAAAGTCACGTGTTGTACTGTTCAAATCATGATTGGTCACTGATAAGTACAATATTAAAGAAAACGATAAAATAACGTTATTAACCGGTTAATGGTAATTTTAAATAAACGTTTCTGTTCAGAACGATTAAAATTGATTTTGTTTTCGTTTTCGTTCCTGTTAAAATTTCGTTCGTTTCCGGTTTTCGTTCCTTGAACCGGTTCAGAGCCCTGTTTTTTTTTAACCATAAACCACACAAACACATAACAAATGCACAAAACAACATTGTTTTTAACAATTAAATAGGTACACTTTAAATATTATCTACTAAAATGTACGATTTTAGATTTAAAGTTAGAATTGTGCCACTTAGTTTCTTCCCAACACTGCTAGACAAACAGATAAACAGAGAAAAAAAAGAGTTTGAGTCAAAGGAATGAAAATAGAAGAGAAACCAAATTTTACTTAAGTAGAAGAAAGATAGATAAAATTGATAGATGGAGAGACTGAGAAAACTGGAAAAAATAGAGCGCCTCATCGATCTCCTAACCCCACATTGGCTTTGGCTAAGTGAATGTGTCTTGCACTCAGCTTAACTAAGCTTAATGCTGTTTACATCCTTTATCTGCCTGGTATTTTTCTCTTTCTTACTAAATTTTAGCCTCACTGGCCTTTCCACTTTCTATATTATATATAGTATTTGATTTCTTTAACCTCTCACCTTCTACCCCCTCAAAACCTTTCGATTTCTCCTTCATGTTGGTAGACAGCACAGCATTCTTGCCCCGCCATCTCCATTAAAACAACAGTAAAAAAGCTCTTACAGGCTAATGTCTCCCACTCACATTACTGGTTGTTTTCCCAGTCTAGTGACTCAGCACTCCGATTTAAATTATTAAAAAACAGCGACTGGCGGCTATGTTTTTTTTTTTAATGCACATGTGCATGTAAGTGTATGTGTATGATTTATCTTTACTAGAATGTAACAAGTGAGTTTAAATGATAAATAGATCAAAATCCAAACAATGACCCAAACTTCTTAGCATCAGACCAACCACGGCCCATTTACTGTATGATGCGTACAGCACTCGAAAGTGATCAATGCTGTGCTTATATCTGTTTATAAAGGCTGTGAACAATTGAGGATCCTTTGCTTCAAAACTGACATTCATCATTTGCAATGTTTCTAGTTGCATCTTTAGTGAATGCAACTGTTTACTATGTCTTGTCCAAAGAAGTGGAGGTTTTTGCAAACAAAGCTCGCACGCACTTGGTTTTGCAACAAAAGACTTCTACTAACTATTTGTTAAATACCAATTAAATGACTAAAGTGATATTTGTAAAAGTAAGGCATTTCAATTACCAACCAATAACCTTTTCATTGGCATTAAAGTAAAACTGCTGAACCTAAAGAGCATAAGAGCCTGATAAAAAATGCTCAAACGTGTCAAATGCACAAATGGAATGAAGGACGTAATCTTGGATCTGTCATCATCTTGATCTCAAGACTTTTCTCATTATTCTAACTAATTTGGCAGCATTGTTTAATCACTTTTGTCTGAAATTGTAACATTGCATTATTTATTGAAAGTACATTATATAGGTCCTGTAAAATCAATGTCCTGTTAAATCAAACTCCCAACTGTGGGTTGACTGGAATTACAGCTGTGCTGAAGTGATTGACTGATAGTGACAGTGTGTTACTGGGAGCTGTGGTAAAGAAAGACTGGTCCTGTCACATGTCCAGAGCCCCGGGCTTGGATGTTTTCTTCTGTGATGCAGCGACTGGCGTGACGGGCCTCCACGTCTGATGTGACGCTAATAAGCAATGATGTCTCGTCTCTCTGTCTCCTCTTCTCTTCTTCTTCAGCTGCTCTTCGCTCTTTCACGGTGTCTTTTCCCACTGACTGACTGGGACTAAAAAAGCCTGGTCCTGTGTCGGCCAATCACAGTCCACAGCGTATAATCCCCTGCTATGTGGATTAGAGATGCGTGCATGACAAACTATTGACTGGTGCATTATCTTGTCCCTGGGGCTGTCCACAATGTGTTTATGCTGTCAATGTTCATTAATTTTCAATTTGAGTAGTTAAAATAGTGACTATTTTAGTGATGGGTTTTTAAAGAGAGGTGTATGGTAAATCTAGAGCATGCACATTCTTGTAAAACAATGTTTATGATTGGTGCCTCAAACGGCATGAACATTTTAAGCTTACATTAAACTTTTATTACATGGTACATAAATTTGGTCGCCCAGCTCACTGGAAAATATTCTGACACTCGCTATAGCCGGTCAATCCCTGCAGCCAAAAGTTTAGTTTCTGTAAAAGCAGCAGCATCGCTCCAGAGCACAGCTAGGATGCCAACTGTGCATGAGTAACAGTTTGGTGGCTCCAGCTGTGCATATACTTACCACAGCTCTATTCATATACTTCATTAGCAGTCTGTTAGATTTTCAAGCCTGTCCTGAGATTTAAATAATTTACACAAAACACAAGTAAATATTTCTGTATCTGTTGTTGTGTCACGTTTTCCTGCGCAATAAGCATCTGCATATCTTTACCATCCCTCACTGTGCATCAGCATTTACAGCTTGATAGGCTGCACGGACCACATACAGTCTTTGGGTCAGCTGTTTGTGTGCCGTTCCTTCTGTACCGTGCCCGCATATGGGCACTGTCTCCAGAGTAAAAGGGTGAACTATTCTACAGCACGCCGCGGTCCCTCACCGCACACAGGCAAGCCCAGAGCTATGTGGCTCCCATTAGGATGATAAAGAGACCTCTCATCATCTCGGTCCCGCTGGCTAATAGCTGACATAAGATTTACCTTCAAAAGTGCTTCGTACAAGCCAAACAGCCTGGCAAATAACTGAACAGGCGGAGGTGGAGAGAGCGCAAAAGAAAAAAGACTGTTCCTCATGGCCATATTTATTATATTTCTAAGCCTGTAGTCTAGATATCTAAGGCAGGAGTGTTATAGAGGAGCCTTTATAGTACAATAGCACTGCGGCAAGGTTTTTTTAAATGTAGATGGTAAATCAATGGAGAGACAGGAAGACAGATGCAGTCTGGACCGATAGAGAGAAATAATGAGGAAAAAGTAAGAGCAATATGATGTAGGTTGAGTCTGACCTGCATACGAGGGAATAATATTGATTAAAACTAAATTAGAGCTGGGCAGACCAAAGGTCCACTGCTTACAGTTTTTAGCACTTTGTGACGCTATAAGTAAGTGGTACAAAAATACTATTATTAATCTTCCACATCAATGCAATGGCATCTTTTATTTGCATACAATGGAAATGAAGGACGACTGAGGCTGTTAGTCTTTACTTTATTCTGCCTAACATTTTTTTGGTCATATGGGTTTAAAAACACGTGATGACAGAATTTTCAGATTTTCATACAGCCTTGAAAACAATGCGTTCAACATGAAACATTTGAAACAATAACTAAACCTAATGAATTCCCATTATAATACTTTTAACATTTCATGTAATGCATATTTCATGTATTTCATGGTACTACTACAATTTCTCTGAGCATTTTACACGCAAATTTTATGTTACACTCATATATTTTTAAATAATTTATTTTTTATAATTTTATATTTTTTTGTAAGCTGAAAAGGCTCAATATCATACCCTCTTATTTTTCACATTAATTTACTGTCACATAGTCTCAGAAAGTACATACTGTTTAAGTGGATTATAAACTATAAGCACTATATAATATTTTATTTGTATTCTATATATGTAATAAAATAGTTTTACATAAAACACATAAAGCAAATTTTTTTTGAGATTGTATAAAGTGCAATATAAATCAATTTTAATTGAATTTGATTTTAATTTTAAATTATCTCAAAGGTAACATTTGTACAAACTAAGTGTAGCACATTTGTAAGTTAAAATGATAGTTCCCCAAAAATGAAAATAATGTCATTACCGACTCACCCTCATGTCGTTGCAGACTCGTGAGACCTCCGTTCATCTTTGAAAACACAGTTTAAGATGTTTTAGATTTAGTCTGAAAACTTTTTGACCCTCCATTGAAAATCTATGTACGGTATACTGTCCATGTCCAGAAAGGTACTAAAAACATCATCAAAGTAGTTCATGTGACATCAGTGGGTCAGTTAGAATTTGTTGAAGCATCAAAAATAAATGTTGGTCCAAAATAACAAAAATTACGACTTTATTCAGCATTATCTTCTCTTCCGCGTCTGTTGCGAATGCGCGTGCACTGCAGTGACGCTGCTGAGGCGTTATCCTCAGACATGTTTGTTAATATTTTTTTACTTACAGCTTACAGCGTGTGTCAACCTCAGACTGTAAAGGAAGCTCGGCAAAAAAAAAAACCTTGGGCGCACCAGATAACACGTCAGTAGCGTTGTACGCTACGCGGTTAACAATAGACGCGGAATAGAAGACAATGTTGAATAAAGTTGTAATTTCTGTAATTTTTTTGACCAAAATGTATTTTCGATGCTTCAACTGACCCACTGATGTCACATGGACTACTTTGATGATGTTTTTATTACCTTTCTGGATATGGACAGTATACCGTACATAGATTTTCAATGGAAGGTCAGAAAGCCCTCAGACTAAGTCTAAAACATCTTAAACTGTGTTCTGAAGATGAACAGAGGTTTGGAACCTCATGAGGGTGAGTCATTAATTCAATTATTTTCATTTTTGGGTGAACTATCCCTTTAACTAGTCAATATAGAGCAGGTTCCATATGAAAAGTGCAAAAAATTTGAAAACAAGACTAAGCATAAGCTCCAACACAAAGCCAAAAACAATTAGAGCGAGCCAGCTTAGACAAAAGCTGAGGGAAACAAATGTTATAAACAAATCACTTTATATATGAGAGGCAAATCCACGAGGACTTTATAGTAACACGATGACCGTTACGAAATCCAAAATCTGCCTAAATCCACTTACAAATGTTATTAACATGAGCAAAAGCAGCATATGGGGGTTCTGTCGGATGATGTCATGGTCTTGGTGGGCTATAGACATAGAAAGCAGAGCAATGCCACCTTCCTATCTCTATCTCACCCCCACCCTCTTGAAAGCCTAGATTATTGCAGTCAATCATAATAGATTATCTTTCCACGAGGTCGTAATCGCTTTGTGAAATCATAGCTAAATCACAAACAAGCAGAAAATATTTTTCCAGCAAATGCTTTAGAAAAACATACTGTAGGTGAAATAAAGGCCTCTAAGTTG
Organism: Paramisgurnus dabryanus; assembly: GCF_030506205.2. Taxonomy (NCBI): domain Eukaryota; kingdom Metazoa; phylum Chordata; class Actinopteri; order Cypriniformes; family Cobitidae; genus Paramisgurnus; species Paramisgurnus dabryanus. The sequence continues at coordinate 15,018,430 of NC_133356.1, forward strand.
ACGTGTTCCAAACGCCTGGATGCGCTGTAATAAAACCCAGGGTCCGCACACGCTTGAGAATAGAAAGCCAATATCTACAATCATTTCCATACAGAACCACCATCAGCACACGCACACATCCTTACACACCCACACACTTAAACCAATATAATATCTAAGTGTCCCTTCGGGATGCTCTCAAGCCTTTTAGGGCCAATGAACCTGCTATTTCAGTAGAACGGGCATGTTTTTGTGAGAGCGCTCGTCTGCTATTAGAGAGAAAAGTCTGTCATATGAATGTTACATATCTCAGGGGTCTTGTAACCGACTCTTTAGATTTAGCTATCTCAAACTATTCCCATGACGCAGACAACACAATCATCCAGGCTTGAGTAGACTTTTGGACATAGGACAACTCATGAGGAAAGATATGAAGTGTAGTAAAGGTAAGAAAGAGTGCCAGGAGAGGGTAGACTTTTACAATAAATCTACAAATGGATGAGTGGCAGTAAATGAGGTCCAGTTAGACCAATCAAGTCTGACCCTTCAAAGGTTCCAATCAGTTTTGTCTTTTATGGAGCACTAAAAGTTAAAAGTATACATAACGTACAAGTGTCGATAAAGTGCACTGCAGAACAGACCTACAGATGTTTTGGATTTGATATACTGTATTTATGTTTGTTCAGGCTTGGCTTGTGAGGGACAAACTATTAATTATTCTCACAAAAATGTTTCTAGGTGATCAAAAGATTCAAAGTTGGCCAAATCAGCATCTATGACTCTACTCATGGCAAGAACTGGTTAATCTACACACAATTTGGAAAATAACAATTTGGCATCTCCAATTGACTTAAAGCTCCCATAACACACACTGTTTCTGCGTATCTGATGTAAATCTGGAGTACCTATAGAGTATTATTACATCCTTCATATCTCCGAAGAGTCTTTAGTTTTATTCGATTTATAAAAAACAGATCAAATTCTTTCCGATAACGTACAAAAAATTAGCAAGGAGAAGTTACTAGCTGCGGGAGGAGCGAGTCACAAGTCATGCAACACTTTATACAACACTTTAACTTATGATTCACTACGTTTGTGTCATTTATATAATATGCACTACGCGCCTATTTCCAACATAGCACAAAAGTCTTACCGCATGCAACTCATGACTCAGTTGGGACTTTTCAATGAAATCCAGCGTTAAACAAAAACACACTCAAAACTCTGCTGCTACCCCAGATAAACAAACTATATCCATTATTTCCATAATGCTGGCTTTCTTTACCTTACATCCAAAAATACACTTTTTCTTTCGTGCCTTTGTTGAGTCTTTTAACATCCAGTCGCACATGTGCAACCAGTAAATTTGACCTTTTTTTCCAAAAGTGCACAATAAAATGTGACACTAAATTTGAAACAGCACATTGTACTTTCTGTATCTATCATTAAAGTATTTATTAGTAATACAGTGGAAATTAGTAGAAATGTGAATATTTGGTTAGCATGTTGATTTACGGTGTGTGCCCCTAAATTTTCTGGTTGTGCCCCTAAACTTTTCAGTTGGGGGCCACTGTGCTCCTAGTGAAAAAAGTTAGTCTGGAGCCCTGTGGACCCGTATTCGAAAAATACTTTGCGAAACTTGTATGGACCCTGGCAAAGTGCATTTGGCATGGAAAGACTCTTTAACACGTCCAACTCCTTTTTTGACACTTTGCATTTGTTTAGCATAAGGAAACCAACTGTGTTAATAAGTCAGAATTCAGAAAATACCGTTAAACCCCCTTTAACCTGCACGTCTTTGGACTGTGGGAAGAAACCAGAGTACTCTGAGTAATTTTACACTGACACAGGGAAACATCCAAACTGACCCAGCAAAGGCTCGAATCTGGGACTTTCTTGGTACTGTACCCATTGAGCCAACCTAGATTTTACTTGAAATCTAATAATGTTACTACATTAGCTTGATAATTTCAAACAATTATTTGTTCAAATTATTGTTACATGATAATTTAGCTGCACTGAAATTACAAGGAAAATGGAAATATACTAAGCAATATTATAAAAATCTGTAATTATATAATAATTGTCAATCCATGAGGAAAACATTAACTTCATAGACTTGGTTTAAGTCTTATATAAATGATACAAGTCATAATGTTTTGTATTTTATACAGTTCATCTCATCCTGGAGAAGAGTCTAAACATGTAGCCCCACCGCTCCATGCATAAGTGCAGCAGATTGAAAATATTAAACATATATGTCATTATGATTTAAATTTAAATGATCACAAGAAATACATTTCACTTAAAATTAAGTGTGTAAGACGGGCATACATATTATTTGCATACATTGGAACGTATTATTAGCAGATATTTCAGAATTTAAGTTACTGATTTTGATAAAAAAATGTAAGCTTTTGCTATAAAGCTCAGGTAACTTAATGGTAAAAATAGAATAAAGATGTTTAGCAAATAGCAGGTACGGTTTCTTCAGGGAAATAAGCAACCTAAAGCAAATTAACAAATAAATGTCTGGGGGCCAATACAAAAACAACTGTACAGCATGTTTCTGGTGAAATTAAACATATAAATATTATTAAAATCGTTTATTTTTTACAACCACACATAAAAATGGTCGGCCATTTTAATGTACTGTAGAGTACTTGAATTAGTTTACAAAGTAATGAAATTCTTGAAGAGTACATTAGCTACCGCTCAAATAATATCACATCTGTGTATTTGCCCGTAGTGGTAACATATTAGTGCAGAGGCTATAATGGCAACCAATGAATCACAAAGATATGGAGCAACTTAATACCTCACAGGCACAATATATTTCATAATAAAGCACAGTGAAAACAAATTAAATTATTATACATGTAACATTTCTGCCTAGTGAACAATAACAATGTTTCATCTTCTGTATGACATCCAATATACACAACTGCTTGTAGTATATCAACATTAGAATAGATCAGTAACTGGTTAGATGAAGCTCCTCATCCACTCTTATTCATGCATTATCTCAAGCAAAAGAAGAAAAAATGGTGTGAGTGAGTAAATGGGCGAATCAATGGTACACACAAACCAGACATCACAAAGAAGAGATTGACTGGAGACTGCAACCAACAGACTAAACACCCAAACCAAGTGGGAGAAAAGTTATGATGAAAACACAGGAGATAAACAGTGAACAAGTGCTGGTAAATTGGCTAACGCCTTCGGCTTCACTGTGCCCTTTTCGTCAAAACTTGTGAGAGCTTATAATAAAAGAAGTGGTGACCGATAACCCGCCAGTGGCTTAAAATCTTTCAGCTCATAATCTAATTGGGCTCTGTTTAGCCTGGGCCGCTGAATCGTCTCAGGCGTTCCCCGGAGGAGGCAAGAATAATGAAATGTGCACTGCAGTCCAAGTCGAGGCCCCGGCTGAGCGAAAGCTAAGGTAAACACACAGCAACCCCCCTCAATCTCTCTCATATGAGCAATAAAACCAATTCTAATATGCAGTTTGGAGCATGCTTTCATTTGTTTAGCTTAGGTGTATATTATGAGAGTCTAGTGGGAATGGATGCATTAGTGAGCAAAGGGGAACGACAAAGTCTCCCTCCCATCTGTATCTCTCTCTGCCCGGGGCTGAACATCTTGACACTCACTCACAGCGGCTCTCAGCTTTCTCTTCTCGTTTCATAATTCATCTTAAACAAGGGGAAAAAACAAACAAGCAGTCAACCAGAGGATGCTAAGGGCAAAGCTAATGTTGGAGGGGATTATATAAGAGAGATGCAAGTATACATTAAATTTCTACTGTCTGAGTGTGTGTACGTTTTATTATGTACGAATGTACAGTTCCTACAAATGGCAATAAATACTACATATATACAAATATTACTACTACGATACTAGTCATGTACCTGTTGCTCAGTGTGGAGCACTGCATTAGCAGGGCAAAAAGTTCATAGGTTCGAGACCAGGGAACACATAAAGTATACTGATAAAATTGCTTAATCGCTTAATGAAAAAAGTTGCTGTGGATTAAAGCAAAATCCCTTTATTGAAGGCCATGTTTGCAAGACCCTTTTTACAAGACTAAAGTCAGATATCTCTAAAATCATGTTCTAGAATAACAATTAAACAACACATTTCCAACCAATAATTAAACCTGACATCAAGTGTACCATAAGCTTAATATCTTAAACTCAAATTGTAAGCCCCTTCCGCAGAGAATCATTAAGACTTTTACGTCTGATTATTGGTTCTTTTAAGGGCGCACTCACACTATCCAAACTAGTTGTTGACTAGTGTGATCGCTCTATACCGTCCCCGGGTGCGGTTTGGTTATTTGTGCCCTAGCCAGCTTGCAGAGGTGGGCTCAAGCGGTACAAAAGGAAAGACGTCTATTGTGTGACCACTCACCTTCATCTGCCTTCGTAAAACCTTCTGATGCTCACAGCAGGGTAACGTGAATGTTGAGCTGCATACGCGACAGATCAACTAGACAATATGATACACATGTGAGAGGGCTGTGTGTGACATTGTGCACCAAATGATTTAAAATAAAAAAACACACATTAAAAAAAAACTTTGCTGCCTTAAAAATTTTTGTTAAATCAACTCAGATTTACAAGTCATGTCAACAGAAATTAGTTGTCACAACTTATAAAATATAGTTGAGAAAAGTCAACTTAAATTTATAAGTTATAACAACTCACCTGTAGTTATAACAACTCATCTCTAGTCAAGATAAATAATAGTAAGTTGAAATGACTTGTAAATCCGAGTTGATTCAACAAACACTTTTAAGGCAGCAAAGTATTTTTTACAGTGCACAGACTTAACATTCCGATGGGCTCCAGTGTTAAGAAAGCGCTTTACTTCCCATTTAAATAAAAAAAAGGCATCCTAATGATGAAAGTGGGGGAAAATCGTGCTGGGGCACGTTTTGGTTGGGTTTGCCCTAATGTGAGTGCGCCTTAACTGGAAGGCAGGACTTCTTTCACCAAAGAGACCATATTGAACATTGCATTTTCCCTTATTTATAGTAATAGGAGGGCTCAATCTTGTTATATCTACCACCTTTAATTAAAGTGTCCGCCAAACTCATAAATGCAAAATCTATTGATCAAGTAATTCCTAAAGTTCTGCTTGTGAGTATTTAATTTACATACTAATTCAGTTTGGCAAATTGAAGTCTCTGTCTACCCCCAGTACCTCTTTTAAAGTGGACATATCATGAAAATCTGACTTTTTTCCATGTTTAAGTGCTATAATTGGGTCTCCAGTGCTTCTATCAACCTAGAAAATGTGAAAAACAACAACCCAGTAACTTAGTTTTGATAAATCAGTCTCTGCAAGCATGTGAAAAAATAGGTCATTGAAATTTGGCTCCCCTTGTGATGTCAGAAGGGGATAATACCGCCCCTTACTCTGCACTATCCAATCACGGCCCTGCCATGTTGTGCAGAGATCAGCTCATTTGCATTTAAAAGGACACACCCAAAACGGCCCATTTTTTGTCAAGCTAAGACTATGTTATACCTATAGAGATTCAAGTGCCCCTTAACCAGAGCATCTACACACAGAGAGGGCAATTGAGGCTTTGAATACAATAAAATCCAGCAAAGAAAATATGCTAAAAGAGAAATAGGTGGCACAATGACAGGGTTCATCATAAAGTAATCTCCTTAAGACTGACTCGTTCCCGCTCAATCTCAGTCTCTTCTCATCCCCGCGGGCATGTGTCAACAATCACACAAAGACACAAACACGTCAACAAAGAAATCAACTGCGGTTTCATCGATGGTGGATGACTGAATACATGCATTACATGCTGATGATGTCTGTTTTTATTATTTCTCCGTCATGTATTTGCAATCTGGAACAAGCGCTTTAATCAAATTTTTATTGGAGTAACATGGTCTGTCGGAGAGTGAGTTGGGTAGTGGCTCTGCCCTAAAAATAATACAAAATCTAATCTGAATTATGGTTCAAAGAGATTAAGGGTCTATAATCCCTTGAATAAACAGCGAGAAAAAAGTGAGCATGAAAAAAGCTTAGGTGGGGGGTTGGAGTCCTGCAGGACTCCATTTGTTAATAAGGCCGTGCGTAGCCGAGTGCCAGTGTGTGTTCAAAATGATGTCGTCCATCTCGACAGATCTCTACCTCAGAAACTCCATTTCATCAAAACCAAGCTAATCCTCAAGCAATCCCTCTCCTTCTTTCTTTCTCCCTCTCTCCTGGGATCCCTCCTTCTTTCCCACACTCCTTTCTTTTTGACCATCTATTTCTCTCTCTTCAGCCTTATAGCAAACTGGAAAACCTGGTGAACGGGTATTAAGTAGTTACATTTAAAAGGTGAAAAAATTCACACTTAATGCCCTTTCTCATTATATGGCACATTAATGTTCATGGGCGTAATTTAAGCAGCTCATTGGATGTTGAATGAGATCATTATGTGAGCCTTCTTGAGGTAATGTGTCTAATTTTGCTTTACAATGTTTCTATCCCAATTTGGTAAAAGGAAACTGGTTTACCAAAACTTAAAATGTATTATGGAATATCTGTTTAGTGCTTTTATATGTTATTTAAGTAAGACTACTTGATCTAATTCACAGTTTATCTAAAGATAAATCATTTATAGGCAGACCTTTTAAGACCCTTTGATGTTGCATTACTTCACAAGTACAGCAAACATCATCTAAAACTTGTTTTTTTTATTAACAAGCATATACAAGCAAATGATCTGCACTACTAGCATTTGTGTATCAATCAGAATTTTTTTATTACAGTTTCATCTTTGATGATTTGATTGCACATTTCCATGGCATTTTTATGTGCGTGGCTGTGTTTTATCTGCTCTGACTGCAACATTAATCAATTTCTGCCTCTATTTCATATATTTGTTTTTGTTTTGTTTAAAACACCTCATTTTTTTAAGCCTTTGTCTTCTGACCTTTAGATGAGTTGTGATGAAATGTAATTTGAACATTTATAACATCACTGCCTTTTAAATCTTACAGCAGAGAGCACACACGCAGTGTCTGTCATTATTATGCTCAATGAAATCAAATTTATTGGCTAGTTAGAATGAACGCATTTTACTAAAGCTAAATTGAACTGTCATTTTCAAACTTATATAACAAATACATTTTTATTTTTTCATCATTTTATTCTTCCTCCTTTGGTCCCACCTTGAGGTCTCCATATTTAGAAATGCTGATCTTAAAATCTTAGCACAGTTTTTAATAGACTACAATATTTAGCTTCACGATCCCTCTGGTGGTAGTTTTAATGCCCCACATAACTTTTCTTAGTTTTATGTGTTGATATTAAATCTAAGTTTGACATCTCATGCTGACATTTTCTAACAAAAGTATTTGTGACCCTGCCTGTGAAGATAAAGTCTAATTATGAGATTATGAGCAACAAAGTTTGATTTCAACCATTAATTTTTAATATGGTTTAAATGTTTGACATGGCCTTAGTCAATCAAGATATCAGAGCTATATTTTCACTGAATGTTCTTTACATTATATGATTTTACAGTAAATCACAAAAAAAATTTCTTTGCTGTGACAGGGTCACATTCAAACAATACACTTTTTAAAAATGTTTCTATATCTATCTATCTATCTATCTATCTATGTATCTATCTATGTATCTATCTATCTATCTATCTATCTATCTATCTATCTATCTATCTATCTATCTATCTATCTATCTATCTATCTATCTAAGTAATGGGGGGCAGGAGATGGTGCCACATTTTTAAAGTACAATAATTCATCATAAATTAGGTGTGATAAAAAATAAGACTACTGAGAAAAATAAAGCTACTAAACAACAGCACTACATAGTATAATTTAATATTTTTGTTTAATTCAAATTTTAAGTTTTAGATTGTTTTAAGTCATGAATTTTCTTTGGGTGGGCCTCGAAGGGATGCATCCTACACAAGTGCACGCCAAAAGTTTGAGAACCAGCATAAATTAGTTATAAGGTATATAACAATAGTTAACTGATGTTGAACTCATTATTTCATCTGTAACGTACGCACAAATACTTTTCTTTCAGCTTGATTAATACCCAGCGATTAAACCATCATTGTCTGGTATGTTTGATAAAATACCACCTTTGAACTCTGGCTCTGTGAAGGTCTTTGTCTGAGCTCATAGATCCAGATCTTCTTGATTTTCAACTGGCCTGTCTCAGACACGACAGACGGCAGAGGCCTACAGCATCACAACAAAACCTTTGTGCTCACACGCTCCACATCAAAAGAACAACATATACTCAATGGTAGCTAGTGTTGAAGGATTAATGAATAGTGGTAATGAATGTATTTATATGCACATATTTAAAACTTATTTTATTATACACTGCAATGCCATAGAATGAAAATAAGCCTTTTAAAGTCAAAGGTTCCTAAAAGAACCATCTCATTATTGTCTGAAGAACCTTTTCCACTACAAAGAACATCCACTTCTTTGGATGTTAAAGGTTCTTTGTGAAACCACACAGTGTAGGCTACATGAACAAGTGGTGTAAGAAAATACTGATACATGTGTGTATCTGTCATATTTTGTTTGCCGATATTGTATCGATTCTCAAAAACGCAATACATTTCTTTTTATTTAAATAGATTTAAAGATTCATGGCAGTTGTTTCGTTTTCAGTTAACATCCCGACGGCTAGATAGCAGTCTTCTTATCTCCAAACTTTAATAGTGACACGAAGTAAAGGTCTTCAGTGAGAATGCGGGACCGGTATAGGACATGTTTTAAATGGTCAATCTGGTCCGTGTTGGTCCTAGTTTAATTACTTCGGGTTCCGGGTCTGATTCCCAAAATAAGACATATCCCAGGATATAACCTTGTTTACAGTTCCGCAGTGTATCGTATCGCAACCCTCGTATCAGGTATACGTAACGTATCATCAGATTCTTGCACAGCACTAACATGAACTTATCTAAACCTCAATAAAAACAGTATGTCGTTTTCTTGCATGTCAGCTTTTACAGCAAGCATGTAGTTACAGTATCATATCAGTAGCTTTAGTAATAAGTGTACTGTAAACATACAGTAGGGGTGCACGGGGCAAAAACTAACACGAGGTTAGATGTAACACGGACAGCTTACATTGTTGCACAGGGTTGAGCGATTAGTTTTTTTCCGTATTGATTTCACGCTACCAAAAGACAATCTCCTGCAAATTATTGGAAATGTATAATGTTTTTCCAGAGAGTTATTGATGAACGAGTGTTTTGGTGGCATGTAAGTAAATTTTTTCGTCATATGTTTTTTTCAGTTTCTAAGTTGGGTGTAAGATACCAAATCCAATGTTCATGTCATCTTAATCAGTGTCTTGTTGACTAAAACATAGCATCATTTTGAAATATGTCTGCAGCTCTTAGCGACTTTTTTGGTGGGCTTGAAAATATTTTGACCCAGCGGGGTTAATTGTAAAGCTGTACAACTAACCCCTCAGCACTTACGATATGAAAACAGCTACTTAGCGTAATTCTTGCCGTTGTTTTAAATAGGCTACACACAAATGACTGCTGGTTGCCAACAAAATAAATGTGCCTGTCTTATCAAAAGTCGTGTGTCAAATGTATTTTTGTTCATATCTTTAATATTGATTGAATAAGGTCACGTCAAAGATTCAAATCATAATGAAATGAATGGCTAAAATCAGACTTTGATGCTCATCATTTCAGAATTTGATTTTGAAACTTTAGTATGGTTATTACAGACTCACATATAAAAAAAATGTTCATAATTGTGCTGCTTTTTCTCACACATTTGTATTCATTTATAATTGAACTATTGTTAGAGAAGGGCTAATGAATGAATACAGTGTGGATACCTGTCTATTATAGACAGATATATAAACAACATCCACTTTAAGTATATAGACAAAATAGTATTGAAATATTTGCCTGCAAACTTAATTTTTAGCGAGTGTTACAACTAACCCCCTGTCTGTTACACCTATGGGGTAAGTTGTAACGTTTGCACTTCTGTCACTTTTGGTGTAATTGTCCAAGAATGGTAAGTACTAGAAACAAACTTCAAATGTTAATTTGTAGCAGAGTTAATTTGTGCTTGTGTAAAAATATAATTAATCAATCTCAAATATTTTTTGAATGATTGAGCCAAAACCAAAAAGCGTTCCCGCTTTCCCCTTCATACAAATATACAGTTTAAAAGTCCAGTGAACCAACAATACTACAAAGACAATGGGGTTGCATACAAAAGATTAAGAAGATGCCTGATGGATCAAAGAGTCAAACGGCTCTTTTATGTCTTCAAAGGTATTTAGGGCAGTATCTCTGTCGCCGGGTGTGACTCAGCCCAGGACGTCTAAGTGTAATTGCATGAGAGAGGACCATCATTTCAACACTGCTCCTCTTAGCAGATGAAAGACAGGTAAGACATAGTCGTGTAATTGGAGCTCTCGCTGAGAGAAGAGGAATAGACAGAGGGCAGGTTTGTTTCTATACATCCTGTTTATTCTTGTTTCCCATCATTTCTCTCTCTTTCTGTCCATAGCGTCTCCAGTCGATTGTGGGTCATTATTTCCAGTGTGTCTGTGCCCTCAGGACAGATGTGTAAATTGTGGTGTTTAAGGGTCCAGGCCTCATTTACGATGGATTTACGCACTCCACAGCACTGTACAAGTGTCATTCAACAGAAACACACACTCACAAACAAATGCAATCTTAAACGCAGCCCCGAGCGAGTAAGAGACGTGGGCGCGAGCTGCACAAAGGCTCGTACGAACACTCTTTTCCCTGTCAGTCACACTCTGCAGTTTAAATCAATGAAACAAAAGCTCTGTTGCACTTAATAACGCAAATGTCTATACAACAACATAAGCGCTATTTGCTAGCGGCAGCCTGCATTAGGAAGACTTAAGCAGCAAATGACTACGAGATCGACTTGCCAGGCCCTCTTTTCTCCGCCATTGGACTTTAATTTGTCCCACGAATAAACCAAAAAGACCTTAAATGTGTTTGGAAGCCATTATGAGCGAGCAGATTAAAAGAAGCAATTGCAGTGATGGTATCTATAAAATAACCATCAATGGAGCAATGACCGAATAAGTGATTTCTAGAAGCATCAAATGGGAATGCACTTAGCCCTGCAGATCCCTTTGTTGTGTTTAAATCCTTATTACAGGCAGATGGTTACATCAAGACCACTACATGTATTCTCTGACCCCAAAAGAGAAGTTAGTTCGTTTTTTACACCACCTGTCTACCCCAGAGTGACATACTGTAGGGTTGCAGCCTTTACAGTACATCGAACAGACCACATTACACACACAAAGCCTCCCTGTGGATCTGTCCTTCCAAAAACATCTTCTGTCAAAGTTTTATCCCACGGGCTGCTGGACGGCAGTTTGTCTAACTGGCTTATGTCAACTATTAGGATACCCAAGGATGTTCTGTGGTCATTCAATATTAAAAGACAAATGAAGGGTGTTGGAGGTTAAGGTTTAAGTTGCATGATGTGCAAGGTGGGGCTTAGGTGTTTAACTGTGCTGTACACATGGCTTACAGTAGCAATGGCTCAGATAGACGTGTTGAGTGTGATTTTTGGTGCACACGAGTAGCCTACAGGAAGATATTCTGGCCATCTCTCTCATTCTTTAAAAAATACAATTTTGTCATTTTCAGTTCAATGACCATACATATGTTGTCAAAACAGCTCAATTATGATGCATGATTCACTGATGAACTTAAAGATGATGAAGCTTTTGCTTTTGCAGAGCGATAAGTTATGTTTTATTTTAGGTGCTCCTGTAGCTCAACTGGTAAAGAATTACGTTAGCAGCAAAGGTCATGGATTTGATTTCAAGGAATCAAATGATGATTTAAGATGGCAAAATATTGTCAGTAATTGAAATGCTTTATTTTGTTATGTCAATTTAGTAATATCTTTGGTATTCCACAACTTTGGCTGTCTTTCGCTGCAAAACCCTCTAAGTGCATGCAAGCTTTTTGGGGCAAAAACTTCCACTTAGAAACAAAATACACTTTTTTGGACAAAACAAACATAGTAACATAGTAAAAAGTTGTAAAATCACTACAGATGCAACCAGAAACATTTGAAATGATGAAAATCAAAATTCAAAAAAAGAAACTGAACCACAGACAAGGGGGTGCTGTGATGCATATGCCACATCCGAGTTGTATTTTAGTCCAAGTAATCACAAGAGACCCAAGTTTGAATGTAATCCATGGTCGTTTCCCAATCCCACCCTATCTCATTCCAATCAATCTTCACTGTCCTTTCTGAATAAAGGCTCAAAAATTCGGTCAATATCCTAATATATTCAGTCAACCTCCTCTTGCAGCTCGACAATGGAATTCCGACTTAGGCGTGCCACCATTCATCTAATTCGTCTTCCGTGCACATAGAGGGCTTTGCTGGTTTTTAAAGGAGTAGTCCACTTTAAAGATGGGGCCCATTGTCTTACAATAGTATTTATTTCCTTGTACTATGAAAAGTCAATGGAACCCATCTTTAAAGTGGACTACTCTTCTAACATTTAACGAGTCGAGACCAGCGGTAAATATTATTGTCACATTTTTTCATCTGATCTCTCAGACCTACGTAATAGAAAATGTACACTGCAATGTAAATTGCTTTGGATTAAAAAAAGGCATTTGCTAAATGTAAATGTAATCTTAATTTAAAGGGATAGTTCACCTTTAATTAAAATTCTGTCATCATTTACTCACTCCCATTTTGTTACAAACCTGTATAAATGTCTTTTTTCTGATGAACACGAAAGAAGATATTTTGAGGAATGTTTGTAAACAAACTATTCATGAGCCCCATTTACTTCCATAGTATTTGTTTTTCCTACTATGGAAGTGAATGAGGCTCATGATCAGTTTGGTTACAAAAATTCCTCAAAATATCTTCCTTTGTGTAATCAGAACAAAGAAATGTATACAAAAATGTAACAAAATAAGAGTGAATAAATTATAAGAGAGTTTTCTTTTTTTGGTGAACTATCCCTTTAATCATCAACTGTGTCACATCTGTTTTTTTTTATTCTAATTAAGAGACAAATATGAGATCATATGAGTCTCTATATGATCTCCATCTAGTCTAATTAATGTATAGGAGAAAGTAAGAACTATTAAAAAGATCTTATTTAATGTTTTTTTCTACCCCACAATATAAAGCAATGTGTCTGACAGCTGGTTTGACCAAATGACAAAAAAAGAACTCCATCAGTCCTGCCGTACAATTTAAAATCAATTTTAAATGAATTTGTCATTATATTGTCACAAATACTCTTTGACAAAACGCCGCACAAACTCACAGAACTGAGGGCTTGTCATTACATACAGAACACCACTGGGAAAAACAAACCATCTCGCCTCCGGTTTGACAACATGATGTCCGGAGTCTTTCTTTAAAGAAAGTCCCACTGCTTCACTTCAACATTAATCAATGAAGTAGAAACACCCTGCCCACATCTCAGCTTTCCGATCAATAAACATCTTCACAAGCGTCACGAGTGCGATCCACCTCCCCCTGTTGTAACCTCGTTCTCCCCGCAGACCTCTGGGTTGGCTCGGCGCTCCGGAGCGAGATGTGCAGGGGTGGAGAAGTGTAGAATGGTCGCGCCGAGAGTTAATGAAGCCACACCAGTCAGCATGGCCGTCCATCTGTTTCCTTAATCCTCGTAAACATGAGCCACACTGTGATAGGGCCCTAGCCAACCCTGTGCACACCCTGTGCTCTGATTTACAGGCATAAGAGCCGTATTGCTTATTGTTAATGGATGGGTGGGTGGGAGAGGGGGCTGCGTTGGGGAAGTGTTGGCCATGGCAGCGGTTGGAGATGCATCAGGTCCGGGTCTTGTATAACAGCTAAAGTCTGCAAGAAACCTCTATACGCTCGGTTCACCTGATAATGAGAGCAAAGAGGTGGAGCAGAGTCGAGTGACCAAAAAAGGTGAAAGTGAGGTCAACCGCACCATCCATCTGTCTATCAGTGGGTAAGAGGCTTGGAAAACAGCAGAGGTGGGCATAAGTATAAAATACAAATACTCAGAAAAACCATGCATTTGGCAAGCAAGTAGGTCACATCTACTGAAAATAAAATACCCTAATTTAAACAACTGTACCATTAAAGTGTACAAATTTGTTTCCACGACTGCGTACGAAAATGCCTACTTCCATACTATATACTATGAAAAAAGCAGTATGCATCACAGTATGCGATTTAGGAAGCAGCACATGAGTTTTAACTCCTGGCGTCAGCCTTTTAGAATTACTTAAAGGGGACCTTTCGCAAGAATCTTTAAAGATGTAAAATAAATCTTTGGTGTCCCCAGAATATGTTTGTGAAGTTTTAGCTCAAAAAATATCATATCGATAATTTCTAATAGCATTTTAAAATTACTACTTTGTAGGTGTGAGCAAAAATGTGCGGTTTGGATGTGTCCTTCTAAATGCAAACACTGATCGCTATAATGGTGGTTTGTGGAAATTGCAAATCAGTTGTGCTGTCAATTATTCTCTCTCTCTCTCTCTCTCTCTCTCTCTCTCTCTCTCTCTCTCTCTCTCTCTCTCTCTCTCTCTCTCTCTGCACTAAATGGCATGGTTGGATAGTGCAGATTAAGAGGCGGTATTATTATAATAAGATCCCCTTTTTACGTCACAAGGGGAGCCAAATGTCAATGACCTATTTTTTCACATGCTTGCAGAGAATGGTTTATCAAAACTAAGTTACTGGGTTGTTCGTTTTCATGTTTTCTCGGTTGAAAAAAGCAATGGGAACCCAATTATAGCACTTAACTCTTTCGCCGCCAGCATTTAAAAAAAAAGTTGCCATCCAGCGGCAGCATTTTTCATGATTTTCACAAAAGTTTAATGCGTTCCAGAAAATTTTCTTTTAATATATGAACAAACAATATATCAAATGAAAGAACAGACCCCCTGCTTTCAAAAAAAAAAAACTTTCATCCTACCTTGATTAGTTCTCTTTTTATCACCTCTCAAATATGGGTAGGATTCTTCAAAAACACCAATTTTGAGCAAAAAGCTGAGATAATTTCATTTTTGTGAAGGACTTTTGATAGAGATCAGATGCAGAGCGATCTTTAAAACATACACAGAGTTCTTTCTCTGTCACATGAGGCGCTATTTCCGGGTTGTATAAGTTGCGGAAGTGCGCCACCTGGTGGATAATAGCAGTATTGTGGAAAGCCAGAAATTCTCGTCATTGGCAGGGAAGCGTTTTCTCTTAATTGACGAGTTATCTCGTCAAAGGCAGGGAAAGAGTTAAACATGGAAAAGTCAGATTTTCATGATATGTCCCCATTACCTCGTCCCTACGGACCCCTGTAGGCCAGGAGAGGTATTGCATATGAAGTATGCTTTGCAAAGTTGTGCGTTTGATTTTTTGTATACGCATGCATTCTTTTACTTGTACCTATAGTGTGATTGACTGGTGTTTTTCACGTAAGTAACATCTAACATTCTTTGAATTTAAACTTCGTATCTTTACATATTATAGATTGAATATCTATTCTGAAAAACTATTAACAACAAGTGAGATGCTTTTAAACTTTTAGGGGGGGGGGTGTGAATGGTGTGAAATGTTAAAAAATCTTTTAGACTTTTTTCTTCAATACAAAATTAAAGAAATAGAATAAAATAAATTTAAAAAATGATGCGCATTTTATTCATTTTAATCAAAGAAAAAATTAAAAGATTAATTGATACATTTGATTTCATCAAAAATGTCTTTATGTATTTTAATAATTCTCTGATTTGTTTATTTTTGCTTCTCTTAAGCAATTTTAGTAGAAACATCTGAAATACAACTCCATTTAATGTCCTAAGCTATGAAAGAGCAACCTCTTTTAAAGGGGACTTTTCACAAGACTTTATAAGATGTAAAATAAATCTTGGTGTCTCCAGAGTACATATGTGAAGTTGTAGCTCAAAATACCATATAGATAATTTATTATAGCATGTTAAAATTGCCATGTTGTAGGTGTGAGCAAAAATGTGCCATGTTGGGTGTGTCCTTAAAAATGCAAATGAGCTGATCTCTGCACTAAATGCCAGTGTCTTGGATGCAGATGAAGGGGCGGTATTATCCCCTTCTGACATCACAGGGGGAGCCAAATTTCAATGACCTATTTTATCACATGCTTGCAGAGAATGGTTTACCGAAACTAAGTTACTGGGTTGATCTTTTTTACATTTTCTAGGTTGATAGAAGCACTGGGGAGTTGGGACGCAATTCTAGCACTCAAACATGGAAAAAGTCAGATTTTCCCCTTTAAGAAGAACTTTCAAACCCATCTTCAAAAGTTCATATTTTTAGGACCCCAAAACACCATTGTTGTGTAAACGAACAGCCAAACTGCATAAAAATTTACCATTTATTGTTGAAAACGCTGTTGTGTAAACAACTCCTAAAGCAGTGTCAAAAAACAGCAGAGCATAGATTTGCATGAGCAAGGGGTGTGAAAACATCTGATTGACAGGCCTTCCTGTGAACCCTAGTTAGCATTTTAAGACTACTGTGCTTGTTTCTTCTCTCTTCACTTCCCATCACTTTCAAGCTTTGTAACCTCTAAGTCTAGGAATGGACAGGAATCTGGGCAAAACTAGAAAATGGGAAACCAGAAACATGCCAAATGGGGTTTCAGAACAAGCAGGAAGGGTGCAGCCAAAATCAATGAAGTCACCCCTGAGGTACAGTATTGACACTGAATCCAAGTTTTTTGTACTAGGCCTGCTTTCATTTGGAAAAAGTGTCTGCCAATCTGTTCAGTTCTAAAGGATAGTTAAGTAATACACAACCACAAACAAACCCTATGTAGCTTCAACACATCAAAATCAATTGCCTTCACTGTAAAACCCTACCTGAAAACCTTTGTACTTGTGTATCATATTAATTCATCACAATTTTTACACCGCTCGTGCGTGTCAAACAGCACATTTTTATTCCCTGATCAGGCAGAGTTGTTCGTATACAAAAGCGCATTGTGTGCATGGCCTTCTACGATTGTCACAAAAAAAAAGCTAGAGCAACGTCACAAAAGAACATTAGTCTTTGGTCACACACCATCACACTCCCTTTACCAGCACGCCACACACACAGGGACGTTTCGTTACAGCACTCCGACATTGAAAACCATCCGGTGAGCAGGCATGTGTGTGTATGTGTGTGTTCTCGGGGAAGATGTCCCCTATACCTCCCAAGAGGCCACGTTGTAGCATGCAAACCACAGAGGACCCTAATAAAACCCCCCAAAGATCCTCAACCCCCAATATTCTTCCACCCCTGGGGCAGATGGGAGCCTTAATAGGCATTAAACTCAGAAAGATAGGATTCTCCACGCTGCCTTCCAAAAAGAAACTCTGTAAACCCCCATCCCAGTGAAGGAAGCCAAAGTAGTAAGAGCATGATGGAGTGAGCAAACATTTAAAATGGAAAAGGGATTATGGCTGAGAGAGTGGTTTATTTTTATCCTTTGTCAAAAACTGGCTTACCATAAAGTAGTGGAGACTTAAAGGGACAGCTAAAAATATATATGTTTTCAATTATGAATTTTTGTGAATGTTTAACCCATTTGACATTTACTATACAAAAGATCTCAGTCTCCATTATCTTACACTAAATAGAAAATGCAACATAAGTCTTCATGTTGCAGAGAGAAATAATTTTATTTTTTATTTTATTTTTTGTAATTTTACATAAATTATCTTACAAAAATGTAAGAACATTATGTGAAAATGTCTACAAATCAGATTATGAGACTTTAACCTGGATTTTACAGACAGGGTCTCAAAACAACATAAGGGTGAGTAAATGACCTTTCAATTCACTATTATCATCATCACTATTATCAAGATCACTTTGCAGCATACTGGCAGTGACTCCACAAAAAATAGGAACAATTGCGGTACAAATAAACTTTTAAAACCTAAATACTCCTTTCAACCAGTTAAAACTATGGTTTAGCATCTACCCAGAAACAAAATGTACTGTCACACATGTCACAGACTGGCTGAGGTCTATTCTAGGCATGGACCGGGTTAAACTTCCTTTGAAGGCTAAGAAGATGAGGGAAATCTCCATGGCCTCAAAAAGTCTCTCATTTAAGACAGCATATACAAAGGCAGGTGGACAGCAGGAGACTTATTCACGTGGCCATGGCACCACCACTTCTAGACCCCTGCCGAAAGGAATCTGACATGCTATCCAGACCCCCATAGGTACCATCAGGGGGTCTGACTTGGAGAACCTGCACTCCTCATTTTTAAAACTCTTTTAACTTTCATATAAGAGCCTAACACAAGCAGTCGGCATGTCAGACCGATTCAAAACCATCTTAGAGAACTGAACGTAAACACAGAAGCGTTGACAAAAAATACCAAGTTTTCAAGTCACATCCATCTATCAATCAAAATGACGGTGTCGGTTTTCCAGCCAGCACAGCTGAATACTTTCAAAGCAAGCAATTCGACAGACTAAAAGTGAGAGACTGATGCTCCTAGATGTTTGTCGTGCTGTTGGGTTTGGAATGGATTCTACTGTATGCAGTAATCTCTGGACTCTGCCAGGCACAGCAGCCCTGAGCCTGAGGGAAAGCTGTCCGCCAAAATCACTGCTGGCTTGGCGCAAGTGTGTCGGTCAGCTCACTGTGAAATGTTCAGCCATCACACAGTTTTCGTGATGTAAAGCTTTTGCTCAGTGCCAGCTGGTTGGTGTTACATTACGCTTTTATCCAAAGCAACATACAATGTATTACAAGCTATAAAATTGACATACCATGCATTCAACCTGTCACTATGTGTGTGGCCGGCCGGGTTTCAAACCTATGACCTGATTGTTGCTAATGCCACATCAGGAATGTTTGCATTAGAAGATGAAAAAGTACAGTACGTACAGTAATGAATTGCCAATGAATTCTGACTTAAACGTGTCGGCTCTTCACGGTATTGTTTAGGAGGAGTGAATAAGAAGTGTGACTATGAATGAAAAGCAGAGACAGAGGAAACACAAACATACACCGTCAGTCACTCTCTAAAGAAGCTAAAGAAGTTGCAAGGACACTCGCCCCTCTTCCCTCACCCCACAAACACCCCACACGCAGTGGCAGAAAAGAGCCTCTTTCAGTTCTCTATTCAGGTCTGACACAAAGCCACCCCACCGCGTTATTCTTCTATAGACCCTGTCACTCTCCGCCCCTCGAGCCCACCTCCACCACCACCCAGCTGCCGTAATCCCGGGTGGGGTGAAGAGTCTCCCTCTCTTCTGTTCTCATTCAACCACTCCTTTGACTTCATTAAAGTGTCTTTCTTTTTTTCCCATCATCCATCCATTTATCCCTTTACACGCGCTTGCGCTGTTTCAAAATTTGAGCTGCCTACAGAGACAGCATTTTAAGGTATCATAGGCACGCATGTAGCATACAGTAACTTGTAAAGCAGGAGGCAATCTCATAATGC